>NC_142929.1:131452021-131457021 GCF_046866305.1 Octopus bimaculoides | reverse complement strand
ATATTATTATATTTAACAATAAATAAATTACTTACATTAAGGAACTTTTTTATGAGTACTACTGGATTACCTGAATCCATATATTGTGACTTAGATAGATAGATAGATAGATAGATAGATAGATAGATAGATAGATAGATAGATAGATAGATAGACGCGTGTGTGTATATTAATATATGAATGTGTATATGTGCATATATATATATACACACACACATGCACATGTGTTGATCTCTACTTCAATATTGTTTCTCACATGCATAGGCCCAACGTCAAGGAAAGGAACAGCGGATTATATATACCCCGGGACTTGAAAGGTACTTATTTTATCTAGCCTGGAAAGATGAACTCTTTAGTTATTTTAATTAAGAAATGTTTCAAACTTTCAATATGTAACCGAAACTGGTATATATTGACAGAAGGAATCAAGACAAATTTTTGGCTAGGATAAAAGATGTTTTGTATTGCTCAGTCACGGGGGTGGGGGCAGCGTCCAACACCGTTAGTGAAGGAAAACTGGAGACCTAACAAAAACGAAGAGGGCTTTGCTAATAGCACTTATGGGGTCAGGCGGTCGAGCTAAACCGAATGTTTAAAAACTAGTATAGTTCAACCGATAGACTTCGGTGTAGTTTCTGTTTACTTAGCTTCATTAACGAAGCTTGAGTCAACCAGTTACCCAAATGGAGTAGAGTTTTGTAACATTGTGAGAGGTGGATTTAGCTGCGTGGGCAAGACAGGTGATTGCAAAGCAGTTTCCAATATATTATATACTATTTACAATATTAAATACTCATTTTCTAAGGCAGTGAGCTGCGACAATCGTTAGCACGCCGGGGCAAATGCTTAGTGGCATTTCGTCCGTCATTACGCTCTGAGTTCAAATTCCACCGAGGTAGATTTGCCTTTCATCATTTCCGGGTCTATGAAATAAGTACCAGTTGAACGCTGGGGTCAATGTAATCGACTATCCCCTCCCCGAAATTGCTGGAGAATATGCTGTAAGTTCTATGTGAATTTCTGTAAATATTACGAACCTGCTTATTTACACAGTCAATTTCCTCTAGTAGCCATCTTAGGCAATTGAGTATGAAAACTCGTTTAAAATAGATTATACTTTTATTTTCTCGGGAAAACTTGCTAAATGTTCTTGAATTTTATACAGAAATTACAGACGTTTTATAGACTAGTTAGTATTGGCTTGCATATATGTAATATGATAGAAAATGCAACATATAAATAATTATTTGTAGTCTGTTTGTGATTGCGTATATGTATGTGTGTTTGTGTATGTATTTATATATATATAAGATTACATATGTTTCTGTGCGTATTTCTGAGTGCGTGTGTGTGTGTGTGTGTGTGTGTGTGTGTGTGTGTGTGTGTGTGTGTGTGTGTGTGTGTGTGTGTGTGTGTGTCTGTGTGTTTGTTTGTTTGTGTGTTTGTGTGTCTGTGTGTTAATCAATTATCTCTTGTGTACTTTCACGAAACAAATTCGGACCAAAATAAAGCTCACAGAGTTGATTTATCTTTCCAATCGTTTTCATCTCTCCATAGAGATTCTGTCTCATTATCTTCGTCTTTAGTCCACGGCCTTATCTTTATAGCCATTTAGTCAGTCGTAAACATAGCTAGACCTTCTATTATAAGATCATATTACTTCTCTGTAGCAAAGGGAGACTCTAAAAGCTTCGTTACCAATATACAAACTAGGATCTTGTTCAAAAGATATCACTCAACCCATCCATGACTAAATCATCAATACAGAAATTTTGTCAAAGTTTACTTATCCAGAAGTTAACGTTAACCTCACCGAAAAAGTCACTCGTGCCATATCTTAATAATCTGGAATTCATTTCAAGATAAAGAGTTGTTTGAACATGTTTAACCAAATTTAGGTGAGAAAATAACTATTAGAATACCCATTTGTACGATCTGAAATACATAAATATCTTGTTACTAAGGTGGTTAAACGCCTGCAAGATGATTCTGACACCTGGTTTTGATATAGTCATTTCAATTCACTTACACTGACAAATAAATGAATCCAAGATTTTATGCCAATATTATAAGAAATCAATATATTGATAACATGACTGAATTGAAGAATTTAAGATTTGTTTGCATTTATATTGATCAGGATTGCTACTTAAATACAATGGCAATCCAGTGTCTTGTGAACAATCATCTTGTAAACAATCATCAAATTTACACAATTGAACAGCAATTACAATCTTGCTTGTTGTCAATATCATCATCAGAGACCAACGCTCTGAATAAATACCTTAAAAAGTAAAAGTATCTCGCGGGATTAAAACACCTGGCCCAGCGAGGAACTCTCTCTGTAGTTACTCATCTTTTTAGGTATAACTTAGATTGATTTTGGCCGTTATTGGCTTAGTACCGACCAATCTTCCTCATATCATACCCACTATCATAAAAACATACATTAGAAAATACAGCTGTTTTTTACAATCCACAAAAGAGATTGGCTGATCAACGCACGAATGTTTTCGATTGTAGATCTAATCATTCAATGTGAGTGAAAGCTTAAAAAAATCAGTTCAAAATGTTTGATATTTTTTCTATTTATGGAACCAATCCATACAGAAGTAGATAACCGCTTGGCTGACCGATTCTGCTGAATACCTCTGTATATTATACTAAGGATGGTACATTAAGTGGATTTTATATCTATTCACAAATATTGTATTACAATAGATTATATTACCATGATGTATTTTACATACATACATATTCATAGTCAGATACATATATATAATATGCATATGTGCATCTAAATGTTGATATACATTAATAAAAACGAGAGAGAGGGAGAGAGAAAGAGATTGAAACATGTAGATTATATATATATATATATATATATATATATATATATATATATATATATACATATATATATATATATATGTATATATGTATATATGTATATATATGCATGCATATATATGTATGTATATATATATATATATATATATATATATATATATATATATATATATATATATATATATATATATATATATATATATATATATATATATATATATAAAAGATAATAAGAGTGAAAAAACTACAGAATGCTTGTGTTACATCGTTAAAGTATATATTTAAATTATGTCAGAAAAATGTTAGAAAAATGTTATATATATATATATAAATGTATATGAATATATGTATATATATAATCCTTACACTCTCTTTTCATTTAAAATTTTTTGTTTTGTCTTTTTTTTTTTGTGTGTTATTTTGTATTTTTTCAACGCCTCTTATTCTACTGTTTTCTCTCTTTATGGAGAACGGAGCGAAAATTATCATAAGAAATATACTGAAGCGAATAAACTTGACAAAGCTATTTTGTCTAGTGTACTACCTTCCATATATTTCTTACTATCTTTTGATCCCTCATTCTCTTATTTCCACTTTCTTCATAAATTATCTGCCTATCATGAATGACGGGAAATTACTTTACCGTGTTGATAAAATAAGTAATAACATTCTTCAGCTTTCAAGCTTCCGGGAACCAGAAATATACTGAAAGTTATTTCAGGCAGAAATGCTTAACATTAGGGAAAACAACTTGTACTAAGCTTCAACCGTTTTCACAAAATTCAAGGTTCACCCACACAAATTAAAAGATTTCAATTTCAATTGTTTATTGATCTACTTTTCGATGTCTCTATATAATAACATATTTTCCATAATATACAATTCTTTTAAATTTTCATTAAAATGATTTCTATTGTAGGGTTGTTTACAAACTCGCCATGCGGAAGGTGTTCCGGACAGAAGTACAAACTAAACTGATCAACAGCTGTTGTCCTGGTTGGGCGCAATTTGATAAAAATTCCCGGGATTGTCTCAAACGTGAGTAAAATATTTCATTTGTATCACCCGCTATCTTTTTTTTTTCCACAGGTTATCAACCATTTTTTAAATCACTATTAAATTCCTTCCTTTTAAACATATATTAATAATCAAACTACAGCAATCACTCGCAAGTGTGTATAACTTAGTAGCATGCATCATCCTTTCTATGTCGGCTCGAGACTACATAGGCACCTAAAAAGGTATCTATGTAATTGCGAGCTGACATAGATACCCTCTCGACCCTTAACCCAGCAAGACCTCGAAGATGCATCACTTGCAGATGAATAAATTGAAGCAACATGGAATAAAGGACCTTGCTCTAGAATACCAAACGCCACCCGGGCCAGGAATCGAACGCACGACATTATGATCGTTATCCTAATAGCGCAAATCACAAGGCCTGGCGCTTTTGCTATTAGTGTCAATATCATAAGATATCATTAGGCAGCGAGCTGACAGAGTTGTTAGCTTGCCGGACAAAATGCTTAGCTACAGTTCGTCCTTCCTTACGTTCTGAGTTCAAATTCCGCCGAGGTTCACTTTGCCTTTCATCCTTTCGAGGCCGATGAAATAAGTACCAGTTGAAATAAATACCAGTTACGCACTGAGATCAATATAAGCAACTAGCTCCTCTCCTGTAGCAGAAAGGATATCATAAAATATCAAACCATCTAAAGTTATTTTATTTGCCAGTTAAGCGAACTTAAGACAAACTAATATAAGGTTTGCGAATTCGAAGTAAAAATCGTTGTGATGACAATTCAAATTTCAAATGCAACAAAGAAATCATAAATTTTATTTTATTTATTTATTTATTTTGTTACCTCCGCCTTCGCTAATGCGGAGGTATTGTTTTCAGTCGTGTTTGTTTGTCCGTGGACAAGATATCTTAAGAACCGCTGGATGGATTCAGATGAAACTTTCAGGGATGTTTGGCCTCGTGACTGGCACGAACTGATTAGATTTGGGGATCGATACGGTACCGGACAAGGATTCTGGACTATTTTTCCTGTGTTTTTTTACTTAATTTTTGAGAGTGGTCGGATTCATTTTTAGCATTCTCGTTTGTGAGATCAGACGAATTTATTTCAGATATTCTCATTTTAAAA
>NC_142929.1:131424521-131447021 GCF_046866305.1 Octopus bimaculoides | reverse complement strand
ATAAAGCCCGAGTACCTAACTAGTTTCAAACCTAGTCAAGTACCAGAATCGATATATTTGACTTGTCCCCTCTGCCAAATTTCTGAACTCGTGACTATGTTACAAATAATTTTTACAAACAACTTGTGATTAAAGTTTGAGAATACTACGCCATCTTTCCCGTTTTCTTGCTTTGGCTATATTTTTAATAAACTATATCTTTAATTGGTAGCTTTGTGTCGTACGGATTGCAATAATCGCGGAACTTGTACGGGTCCAGACACTTGTAGATGCAACACTGGATGGGCTGGACCAACATGTGAAACAGGTACGTGAACTTAAAACTCCAAACCAATATAAAAATATAATGACATGTCTAATTAATAATTCATAAATGTCATCAAAATATCGTTGCCATTAACAGAAACATGTCGAACGGTCATTAAAGTGATCTTGTTTAATTTACCTGACAACATAATATTCTTTTATTTTATTTCAATTTGTTTTTGTTTTTTTTTTTACTGAACAGATTTGGATGAATGCAGCCAAGAAATGCACATGTGTCAACAAACGTGTCTGAACACACTAGGAAGTTATGAATGTGGGTGTTACGAAGGGTTCCAGGTGGCCAAAGACAAGACCTCTTGTGAAAGTAAGTAGTTCTTTCTGGGGCATTGAAACTCACATTGTCAATCTGCAGAAAAATACCATCCAATATTATGTAAGAATCCTAAGAAAGTGTTTGAGGAGACTTGTCACCAAACTTCAAGATAAAATATCTGCTAACTAAATTAGCATGTACTAGCGTAATAACACCAACAACAACAGTAATATCAATAATAATAACAACAACAACAACAACACCAACAACAATAATAATAATAATAATGTACAAAAAGCATCAATCCAGAACACCACAGACAAACATATTCCTATCATAGTAGGTGCCTTAGGTACAATAAAAAATATTCAGACAAATACATAACAAAAACACCAGGACTTACAAATATATATAACATACAGAAAATTGCACTACTGGGCACTGCACACATCCTACGCAAAACACTTTCAATACAGTAACCATAAGAGCACCACAGCAAACCACAGCACATACTCGGTAGTGAAGTGAAAGCACGTTATAAAAATAAAACTACTGAATAATAATAATAATAATAATAATAATAATAATAATAATAATAATAATAATAATAATAATAATAATAATAATAATAATAATAATAAATGCCCTGATGCAGTACCAGGCAGTGGCTTTCGTGGCTACTCATCTTAACTGATTGGAAGTATTATCATGTACATTGTTTTGTCTTGGTATAAAAACATGGGCTACAGCAAATATTCTGCTCAATACCAGAGATTTCCTTGTCAGTTGTTTGACCATAATCAGTTGAGTATGTCCCTTATTGGTTGACGATATGTGCATCTCTGATCACGAGCAGAAGTAGTGGGGGAGCATCATAACCATGTACTGATAGGAATACTTTGGGGTTTGGATAATTCACTTCTGGAAACATGTGTGTTTCGATCAACACCCTTAAACAACCCTTATTCAGGGACCTTTTGAGCGGAATAGGCTACTCGACCTGAAGAAAATTCTAACTGGGCCCCCACCTTCAAGGTATGTATACATAGCTGTGGATTAAGATGTTTACTCCAGTCACATGGTTCTGAATTCTAGCCCACTGCGCAGCACATTGGGTGTTTTCAACAATAGTCTCGGATTGTCCAATACATTGTGAATTGAAACTATATGACGTAATTTACGCAGAATTCTGTCTTGTACATGCCTCTATGTGACTGCCTTTGGGTTTTTGGTTTCACCTGTCTAAATGCTGTACATTATATTCTTTTAACACTACAAGAAACAGTTTTTGGGAAAATAAGCACCAGACTTAAATACTGAGAGCGATGTAATCGAGTAAAACTCACGAAAATGGTGCTATAGTATGGTCCATGTCCAATGATTGAAAGACATAAATGATTAACATATTAAAAGAATATGGGTTGGTGCGTTGGTGGAATATAAGTCATGTGTGTGTGTGTGTGTGTGTGTGTGTGTGTGTGTGTGTGTGTGTGTGTGTGTGTGTGTGTGTGTGTGTGTGCTCCCAGTATTAGATGAAATAAACATGCCCTTAGCATGAAACTTTAAGTCATCTGAAGTTGAGATAAATTCTTTCTGAAAATATTCATAGCTCCTACCAAATGTGTTAAGTATTACTTTCATTCCTTTGTTCATTCGCCTGTATGTGTGTGTGTGTGTGTGTGTGTAAATATATATATATATATATATATATATATATATATATATATATATATATATATATATACATACAAACACACACATACACAAAAATATATACAGAGAGAGAGAAGAGGAGAGACAGACAGACAGACAGACAGATAGATAGATAGATAGATAGATAGATAGATAGATAGATAGATCGATAGATAGATAGATAGAGCAGGGGATACAATTATTGTGTATATGAGTGGCATTTATGTTCCATGTTATTATACATATATTATCGTTGTGAATATTCAAACTATATGAAAATTATATGATTTTGATGCATGCTAAATGAATTCCTGTCGTCTCTTTCCAACCAGTATGTTTAACATGCAATGAAGAATACAGAGACTTACAAGCTGATGTCAAGAATCTAACAGAAAAGGTTATAATACTGGAAAAAGAAAAGGTATGTTTAATTTGACGTTTTAAATATTCTCGAAAAATCGATTTTATTTATTACGATTGATCTGAGAATGTACAACAAAATTTCTTTCGAGCCAACTATGGAAGGCCTTTTCACGGTTGCTCAAACTGTTAGATACAGTAGCCATATTTATCACAAATCATACATTGTCTTGAACTGGGAATGGCCACATTAAAAACGTTAATCATATATAGCCACACACGCAAACACAAACAAACACATACACACACACACACACACACACACACACACACACACACAAGGCAATGATACGACTTTTATAACTTCTGTATTAGATATATAGAATACCAAACCAACATCAATAATAGGATATCTAATCTCCCCTCTTCAAAGGAAATATTTGAAAAGGCAGTCCCCCTCCTCTAACAATGTCCTCACTAACAGCGTCTTCAATAAGACATCTTACAACCCTTCAATTAAAAATAGGAAACCTAAAAATAGACCCAGTAAAATTATATGTCCCCCATCCACTTTCTCTTTAAATGTTAAAACTAACATAGGCAAAAACTTTTCTGACATTAATAGATAAGCATTGCCATCTTGACCAGGCGTGTTTGATAAATTCAGTCACTTGTGAAATCGAAGTTACAGCAGTGCTTCAAAATAATTGCTAGCCTTGTGTCAAAATTTGAAATCGATATTACAACTTTTTCCAAGGCGGGAAGCCGACATAATCGTTAGTACGACGAACAAAATAATTAACGTCATTTCGTCTGTCTCAACGCTCTGAGTTCGAATTCCGCCGAAGTCGACTTTGCATTTTATACTTTCGGTGTCGATGAAATGAGCACCAGTTGAGCCCTGAGGTTGATGTAATCGACAAGCCCCCTCCCCTAAACAATTTCAGGCCTTTAGCCTGTAGTAGAAAAGATAATGCTGTTTTTTCCGTCTATTTACACACACACACACACACACACACACATGAATATATATATATATATATATATACATATATATATATATACTTTTTCACTTCCCAAATGTTAAACTAAGACATCTGTTTGTTGTCTACACCATCTGTGTCTTCGTCTTTTGTTTTTTGTGAATTCTCCCCCTATACACACACACACACACACACACCTCTTCGTTTTCATCTATAACATTTTATATCATTATGTTTGTTTTGCTCAGAGATTCCTTGTCCGATATATTTCTGATCTACAGTTTCAGATACAGTGAAACACATTTTTTTCCTTCCTATTTATTCTTCTTTACATAACTCATTATAATTTATTTCTGAAGATTTTGGCATTTTTTTCCATATTGGCAGGAAGAAATGTATGAAAGTATGAATGTCATACAAAGAGACTACAAGAAAACAATTGCACTTATAAATGATATTAAAAAACGACCGACACCAAGCCCCACAACGGTAAAAACCACCTTGTCTTCCAATGGTTATTATTCTGCTTATGATCTACGGGAAAGAGTAGAATCTCTCAGTGAACAGATTGGTATCCTAGAGGAAAAACTATCAACAACATGTAAGCTTTTCTCTGTTTTTGACTTTTTTTTTTTCTGTTGGGTTTTAACTTTAGGATAGACTTTTCCAATGAATGTGTAACAATACAGAAACAATTGTCTTTTATGATTCTTAGGACAGCTTCTCAGATTTAATCTCTCTTTTTGTGATTCTCACAATAATAAATAGTTGCTTGAGACCTGTTTTATTACTGATTGCTAGCCGGCTTCTGGAAGTGACTTCTCACATACACAGAAAAAAAACTGGTTGAATGAATGTGATAAAAAAATATGAATATGGCTAGAATGCTCAACTTTTAAGTTATTTTCCTGTGAATGATATAGTCTTATGTTTAACGAGCCTAATAGAAGTTTCATAATTTCATTTCCACGCAGTTAATGTGTGGAACACTTCTGATTTACCAAACCATTTCAATATTTCTCCTGTATTTTTCTAGGTTCTTGTCAATACAATTGACTGTGATATGAGAGTAGACTCTGAAGATAGTGACGTGTGCTCATCTTATATCAACCCATTTCAACCAGCCGTCCCATGACGAAATTAAGCAATACAGAAGTTGAATGATGTCAAATCCACTTCGCAACTTGTACAAATCCACTTCGCAACTTGGCACTCGGCTGTTCCTGATAGAAAACTATCAACATTGATACATTTATCAACACCACAAGTTTGCCATGATGACTATGTACATGTATTTGATGTACAAAATAAAACCCCTGCACAACATATTAAATATAGATGGCTTGAACGAAAAGTTTTGGCTATTTCTCTCTATTTTTATAAAAGATACGACGTGAAATAATTATGTTTCTGCTTTATAAGCAAACAGAAAAGTGCTTTACTTTTGAAAGTAAAACATAAGAGTACATACGAATGTATGTATGTATGTATGTATTTATGTATGCATATGTATATATATGTATGTATATATGTATGTATATATATATATATATATATATATATATATATATATATATATATATATATATATATATATATATATATATATATATATATATATGTATGTATGTATATATATATATATATATATATATATATATATATATGTGTGTGTATATATATATATATATGTATATATATATATATATATATATATATATATATATATATATATATATATATATATATATAAAGATCAAATACAACCTTCGTAAAAAAGGGATTTAAAACGAAACTACTCTGGTTTTACAATTAAAAAGTAAAATACAGTAATATTTTCATAACCTGTCTTTCTGACATTCTATCTTCTGATCTCCCTGATGACGTCATCTCCTTGAATTAAGGAGTTGCTATGATTCTTTTATCACGCAATCATATTCTTCAAAATAAAAAAACAAATGAGTTAGATGTATTTTTATTGACATATAATTCCGTCTTTACCCTGAAGAGATGTAACGCTGATTAAAATGAAATTTTCGTTATGTATTATATCACTACACAAATCAAAGTGAAAGAAAATTCTACCAAGGAAAAAAGGAAAACCTTTTGTCAGAAGTATCTTAATAAACGAAAGTTTTTCACTTGATTTCATCGGAAACAAAACGGAAACGACAAATCTTCAGAACAGCGTGTCTTGATTGTGCCATGGATAAATAACTTTATAAAAAAAACAATGAAAATACGCCTTTTTAATTGTCATCAATTATTTTAAACCTGTTTGTAACAATTCTCTTAGTTTCGTCCAAATTAATTCATTCAAGACATTAGCTTTCGGACGATAGATTTTCGTACAAGTTACTTGATTGGATCACTGGATGAATTTATTGTGTGTGTGTGTGTACATGTATATATATATATATATATATATATATATATATATGTGTGTGTGTGTGTGTGTGTGTGTGTGTGTGTGTGTGTGTGTGTGTGTGTGTGTGTGTGTGTGTGTGTGTGTGTGTGTGTATATGTATATATATATATATATATATATATATATATATATATATTGTGAGTATCTGCATTTGGCATATTCCTGCCTCCTTCTGATTGGTTGGCTTCATTGCCTTCCATTCATTAGATAATGCAAATGTCTCTCGTAAACTAAGTAACCTGTTATATTCTTAAACCCGACTCCAGAATAACTCATATTTTATCCCCCTTAATTCTGACCAGTTCATAGATTATTCTAAGACGTAAGCGACTTAAAAGTCTGAAAAACTTCTGTTGGTCAACTGAGCAGCGTTGACATTTCATTTGTCCTATAGCAGGAATGATCAAAAAGTTTCGTTTCTATCTGTTTAACTATTACCTGCTTGGAATGTAACTCTTCTGTTTATTACACTCTTCGATGCATTATCATTTGAAGCTAATATTGTCATGCTTGTACCAATTATAAAAGAGTTGAAGACTGGTGCTGCGTGATGCTGATTGCAAGATAGAGCATCAACAGCCATTTACAACAATGGCTGAAGCGTATTAAATCAGATGCCGTCTCTTTCAGTTTACAAATATTCCTGTAGGAATCCTTTGATCCACTTCTATAGTAAAAAAGAACATATCGTTGGGTCAAACTAAAGTAGTTTTGCTCCAAAGATTACAACTAGATATTTATAAATATACGTTTTGTAAACAGGAACCGAAACAAGATTTGGAGAAAATAAGAAATCTTTCGAGTTATAAAATAGATTTTGAAAATATTACTGCTTGCTGATTAATTAAATCAGAACCTCCAGTTGAGATAACAAACTCTGTTAGCGTCTCGACATTTAAGATATTGTTGACTGGATTAGTAAGCGATAGATTCAAAGTTAATTCGAAGTTTGTCTGATCGGTTTGAATAAATGCTAAGAACTATTGACAATGTGTTTCATTCAGTGTTTTGTTATTGTTTCATATATTCGTTATGACTATTTGTGTAAAATATTTTAATGTTCTCTCATCCTCTGTAATTCTCAACTCGTTTTCTTTATTTATATATCTTTTCTCTCTCTCTCTCTCTCTCTCTCTCTCTCTCTCTCTCTCTCTCTCTCTCTCTCTCTCTCTCTTTCTCTCCCTCTCTCTTTCTCTCTCTCTCTCTCTCTCTCTCCTTCTTTCTTTCACTGTATATTTTTTCTTATTTGTTTCAATCATTCGGCTGTTGCCGTGCTGGGTCCGCTTGAAGGGTTTTTAGTCGAACAAATCGACCTCAGGGCTTTTTTTGCAGTCTCTTTTTCAGAACCGCTAAGCTACGGGGATGTAAACATACTAACACTGGTTGTCAAGCAGTGGTGGAGGACATACACAGACACATGCAGATATATAATATGTGTATGCATGTGTATTACACACATGCATACACACATACATACATATATACATATATATATAGTCAATATATAGGTCCATGAGGTTCAATATTCAGTAAGACACTTTCACTTTTGTTTATTTATTTTAGATGACATTATGTTACTTTATATTTTAGTTTTTATATAATATGACTGCGACTATGTTATATTAAAACCGATGAAATGCTCTAATTTGATTTCGGTGCGGTAAATAAGCAATTGCTTTCTGTTATCAGTGAGTTTAATCACCGAGGTACTTTTCCTTGATGTCTAATTAGGCATACCAAAGCAGAATAAGTTCTTTGAATGTATGTTGTTGTTGTTGTTGTTGTTGTTGTTGTTGTTGTTGTTGTTGTTGTTGTTGTTGTTGTTGTTGTTGTTGTTGTTGTTGTTGTTGTTGTTGTTGTTGCTGCTGCTGATGCCGCCATCGTCGTCGCCACCGCAGCTGCTACCCCCGCCGCTACTGCTGCTGTTGCTGCTGCTGTTTCGTATGGTGTCTCTTTTACATTCGAAAGTTCATTGATGTATGCTTAGCCAGCTTGAATGATTGCTTCGTATTCCCGCAGTTCGAAGTGGCAGGCTGCCAGCCAGTGCAATACGTGATAGTTTGTGTCTTGTGGAGGAATTGGCACCGAATCATCTCGTGGTTGTCGTGTGTGGCTAATGTATCTCAATGACTAAGGAGCGAAACCAACTGGTATTCAAACAGTGAATCGATAAAAGGAAATGAAAGGTAAACTAAGAGTAATCCAAGCTTGGTATCTGGGCGAAATTATCAGTGCTACCCTCAGATTCATACCGCCACAGCTTCGATATCCCAGCAGTAGTAGGCGAACTTGATTTATAAACTAAGATGAAGAAAAAGAAGACCAACAACAACAACAATTGTTTCTATTTTGATACAAGGCCAACAGATTTAAGGAGAGGGTGAAAGTTAATTGCACCGACCCCAACATTTGACTGGTACTTTATTTTATCGGCATCCGAAAGAATGAAAGGCTGAGTTGACGTCGGTGATACTGGAACAAGCGATTCTGGCAGCTCACCACCTTAATTATTCTTTGCGGCCTGAAATTTTGGCAGGAGGCGTGGTCGATTATATCGGTCCCAGTGTTCGACTGGTATCGACTCCGAAAGGATAAGAGGTAAAGTCGATCTCGGTGGAATTTGAACTCAGAACGGAAAAACCAGAAGAAATACCACTGAGAATTTTGTCTGGCATGCTCAGGATTCTGCCTGCTCGCTGCCTTGATAATAATAATTTTTTCTACTATAGACACAAGGTCTGAAATTTGTGGGAGGGAAGAAGATTAGTCGGTTACAACGACTGCAGTGTTCTGCTGGTACTTATTTTACAGACCCTGAACGGATGAAAGGCAGATTTCAATCTAGAGCATAAAGTTGGGAGAAATGCTTCTAAACATTTTGACTAGCGTAATCTGGGCACAAGGTCTTAAGTTTTGGGGTAGGTGGTTAGTTGATTACATCGCCTCCACTGCTTAATTGGTACTTAATTTATTGACCCCGAAAGGATGAAAGGCAAAGTGGACTTCGGCAACATTTCAACTCAGGACGTTAAACCGGAAGAAATGCCGCTAAGCATTTCGTCCGCAACAGTAATGCCGCCCTAATAATAATAATGATGATGATGATAATAATAATAATAATAATAATAATAATAATAATGGTTTCAATTTTTTCCGCAAAGGCAGCCATTTGGGGGGAGAGGATGAGTCGATTACATCGATCAGTGTTTCACTGGTTCTTAGTTCATTGACTCCGAAAGGATGAAAGGCAAAGTCGACCACGGCGGATTTTAAACCCAGAAGGTAGGGACGGGCGAAATACCGCTAAGCATTTCGTTCAGCTCGCCGCCTTAATAATAATAATTATAATAGTAATAATAATAATAATAATAATAATAATAATAATAACAGCAACAACAACAACAACAACAATAGCAACAACATAGCATCATCGTCAAAGCTCACTCCGTAACCTCTTTTATTTAACCTAGATTTACTTCTAACATTTTGTCCTTGTCTGTTCCGGTCATATGAATCAGAATGTAAGCATTTACTTAACGATGAACTATATACTTCTAACGTGCAAATACACTCCAACACTTGAGCCAATAGCCTAGATTGAAAGCAGCTTTGCTATCGCTAATAATGTTACTTGAGATGTAAGTGATCAATTGTGTCTTGTACATTCATTAACACAAACGTATATATGCTTGTGAGTGTGTGGGCATGGGTCTATATGCGCACACATGTGTGTGTGTGCGTTTATGCGCGCACTCCTGCGTATAAATCTGAGAAATTGAACCTTAAGAGTGACCTTTACACAATATTAATTTCAGCTAAATATTAAACATTCCCAAAATTAATTTGTAGTATGATTAAACTATCCAACCTCAATAATATAATTTTCTATTTAAATTGCTGTCAAAACTCAAGAAAGTACCTTTTCACTCATTGAAGACCCAACATTTTTTTTATATATTAATACTACTGAAGTACGTATGTATATATACAATTCAATTTGCCATCAGAATTTTAGGAATTGGTGTTGCATGTCACAAGACGTTTATTATTATTATTATTATTATTATTATTATTATTATTATTATTATTATTATTATTATTATTATTGTCCTTTCGCTTCCAAACTGTGTGTGTGAGTGTGTATGTGTGTGCGTGCGTGCGTGTTCGCGTGCGCTCAATTTTCATTAGTAAATGGGGAAATCGTGAACTTGGACCTTTATCTATGTGTTAAACTTGGCATCGAGCATTATAAAATATTTAAATAAATTGTTTCATCAAACATTAAATTTTTTTTCAAACGCCAAACTGTAATTGTCTGTTCTATGCTGATTCTAAATTTCAACCTGGGACTTTGATACGCAATTGGACAGAATTATAATTGAATGGAGATACCAGCTGAATTTGTAGCTGAGAATTTGTAGCTTATATCATCTATAATTAGTACATTAAGGGGTGTACAATTTTCTTGGTGCATTTTAATACTATGATGTCGTTTCCCTTTTATACTTGCTTAGATATGTCATTCACTTAATTAAAAGAGAGCAAAATTCTTGGAATAAGTACATTTTATTTGTTTTTAACATTTTTGTCGCAGAATTTTGATTCCACCAGTGGGTTAATCCGAAATATACTTTCAAACATTACATATATCTTCAAGGAAACATAATTGAAATGAAATTCGGGGTGAAGGTAACTAAATATTTGTTGTTTTATTCATCCCAAAGCCAGTCTGATCGAGTAAAACTATTCCGAAAACTATTTTCAATCACTTGTGTATTTTCTGAAAGTCGTTTATGAACTGGATAAAGACGCGCCAATATCTTATGAAGTAAAGACTGACTCCAAATATCTGAATGACAAATGTTACAAGTTTGTATGAATGATAACTTTCACAACCGAGAAAGAGAGAAACAGATATAACGAAAGAGAGAGAAGGCGTATTTATTAAATGTGCACAACAAAACATTGATATCCAACAAGATAACTTGCTAGAAGTTAACCAAAACTTCAAGCACCTAAACTCTACAAATTATTCCATTCGCATATATAATATTTTATAGGGTATGCTCTTCTCCTGATTTATCATATTGAAACGAAGATATATATATATATATATATATATATATATATATATATATATATATATATATATATATATATATATATATATATGTGTGTGTGTGTGTGTGTGTGTGTGTGTGGGAGAATATACAAATAATAACAACAGACGAGGACAGGTGGTGTAAATAACAAAAGTATATATTAGTATGACGCTCGGGAATACGGAAAGTCTTTGACGTTTCGAGCTACGCTCTTCAACAGAAAGAATACGGAGACAAGGAGAAAAACACGGAGAAAAAAAAAATTGGGAGAAAAAAAAATTGTTTCAATCATTTGACTGGGGCGATGCTGGAGCACCGCCTTTAGTCGAATAAATCGACTCCAGGACTTATTCCATCGATATCTTTTGCTGAACTGCTAAGGTACGGGAACGTAAACACACCAACATCGGTTGTCAGGCGATGGTGGCGGGGACAGAGACACACAAATACATACATATATATATATATTGTGTGTGTGTGTGTGTGTGTGTGTGTGTGTGTGTGTGTGTGTGTACGACAGGCTTCTGTCAGTTTCCGTCTAAAGCCACTCACAAAACATTGGTCGGCCTGAGGCTATAGTAGAAGACACTTGCCCAAGGTGCCACGCACTCACATTTGAACGCGCGCGCACACACAACCTGATGTTTGCTAGTAGCACTTGCAGTCTGCTGTCGTCGTTTCATTTGCGATATTTCAACATCGACATTTTTACTGAAGATGAAAGAATGAGGAAAGATGATGGACACCCACTGAAAGATTTATATTGCCCTCAAATAAATAAACAAAGTGCTTACATGGCTTCTTTTAATGTTGTGCTACATCCTGTTGCCGCCTTGTTGACTGGCTCTTGGCAACTCACTCCACCCTACTTCATTACTAACCCAAAAGTGTTTGTAAATTGATTGTCAGACTGTCTTAAATATTCTGATGGCGTCGAGATGGTTTGGGATGCAACCACACCTGTTCTAGCCAAAGGGTTTATTGCATTTGGTGAAACGAAGACGAGAACGACTGTAGAAAAAATAAGCATAAACGTCAGAGTTATGTGATCTCGGAACAATGTTTTGTTAAGAACGCCACGAAAGATAGGAAACGCAGTTGTAGATGGGGGTGGGGAATAATGGGTTGGGTGTATGTTTTAAAGAATAAATATTTTGGGGGTATATCTAGGTCGAAAACGTTAACCTTTAAAACGGGAGAAATATTTTCTTACTGGGGTTAACAATGAACGATATATTATCAACGAGAAACACCTGCATCTATAGTGAATAATAAATGAAACTTTATGTAAATAATATTAATCCGTTTGCCAACGTTAAGAATAAAATTCGGCAGAAAAAGTATTATCGTTGCTTAAACAAAGCTTCAACAATTGCCTTATCGTTTTCTTGTTAAGGTATAAAATAAATCAAGACATTGATGGTTAGATAAGATTTAATTGTAGTTAAACAAAGAACAGCTTTGTTGATAAATCATGAAACTTAATCGACAAGACGAATGTCTTATGTACTAAAGTAAAATTAGTATTGTCTTTGAACTTGCATTTAAGAAAGGTCATTACGTATTTTCTTCTCGTTTGGTCTTATGTTTATGTACGCATACTACCAGTATACACACCCGTGCGTACGTACACACACACACACACACACACACACGCACACACACACACACACACACACACACACACACACACACATATGTATACATATATACATAAATATACATACATACACACACACATATATATATATATATATATATATATATATATATATATATATATATATATATATATATATATATATATATATATATATATATATATATATATATATATATATGTGTGTGTGTGTGTGTGTGTGCACTATGGCCATTTGGCAAACCCGTTAGATAGTCGGATAGATTTATTTGCGGCAATGATTCCGGCGCTTTGAATTCAAATCGCACTGGGATCAACTTTGCCTTTCATCCTTTCGGGGATAAATAAAAAACTACCAAGCAAAGGGATTATTTTTCTTTCCTTCGCTTTTTCTTCTCGCTTTTTGTCTGTGTCTTTCTCTTCTTCTGGAAAAAATTGATTGTGGTCAGATCTGGAGCGATAGTGTTCACTAGGCCTAAAAATTCCCAGGACAGGACATACGTCTACGACTCTATCAAGATGTTAACGACACATTATATGGCCAATATATATATGTGTGTATGTGCGCGCGTGTGTGTATGTGTGTATGTATATATATATATATATATATATATATATATATATATATATATATATATATATATATATATATATATATAATAATAATAATAATAATAATAATAATAATATTAATAATAATAATAATACAAAGAATATATATGCATGTATACACACGTATATGTACATACTTACATCTACATGTGTATATAGATGCATATCAAGGTACAGGACGTTAGAAAAATGAACTACAGACAACGGAACGAACACATAGGAAAACAGATAGCCACTTGGAATTATTCCTTCATCAGCTGCCTCTATTCTAACTAGGCGTTTATACATTATGTACGAAGATGTAAGCTTGACTGATGAAATGCTGATACAAATACATTAGTAATGTCTTGCGTGAGTGCAATCTCGAAAGGATTGTCTGCCACAGTAGTAATAAAGATAATTGATATAAACACACACACGCAAACACACGTGCGCACGCGCATACATATGCGGAAAGAGAGGTGTAGAGAAAATAATTTGTGTCTATGCTTGCTTAGCCAAAAGAAAAATACTACAACTGACAGGTTGTGAATATATTATGCAGAAACTATATCTACTGCTTCAATGAGAACTCTGTTCGCTACAAAGGCATCTAGGTGGAAATGCTTTCTCTAAACGTTTTGTTGCGTATACTGTTTCAAGATTTCTGTGTAAGAAAAATAAAAGGACTTTATTACCTATAAAGTTAGTATGAGATGCTGCGGTGAAATACCGTATTGGCCCATCGCGCCTTCTTCAAATAAAATTTAATTTCCTTGCAACATAGATAAGCGATGCTTCCGACATTAAGAACGAAGGCAATAACGTTCAAAAGTCTGTTCTAAATACTTACTAACCTCTCTGTCTATTAAAGTTAAATATACATATACATATATGAATATATTGCATGCATACATACATACATACATACATACATACATACATACATACATACATGCATACATACATACATGCATGCATAAATTATGTGTCTGTTTACTTGTGTGGTAGCCTACCTACTAAGATATGAACGAGAAGCTAAACATTTAACTTTCATTCAATAGATTAAGCACCTGATCTTGAATTCCATTAGATAGTATATACAGACCAGCATTGTTTGTTCACATAAAATATGTGTTACTATTTGTAAAAAGATAGTCATGAAAATTCAAGATTTATATACAAATAAAATGAGATATTATGGTGTTTTTGACTGTCCCATGGGCGTTAGTGAAGTATAAGAAGTGAAATAACCTGGAATCAAATTAGGAGTCACGGATTCGGCTCGATGAGAGTCTGATTCTCTGGGACCCTTGGGACCTACAACCAGAATAACCATTACTAAACACGAACCTTAAATGTTTTAAACGAAAATATCTAATGATCGTGTAGTTGTTGTTTAGTTCCATTAAACTCAGATGGTGTAGAACAATGAACAAATATATTCTCGCTATGGCCATCCCGTCTTTTTATTTTTCGAACATATTGTATCAAAGACTGTTATTCAATGTTTTCTTTTAAGAAGGTAGTAAGATGTGATATGAATGAGATTTGGTTGCTATCTCAAGAAGATAGAAGCACCACTGAGAGACTCCTATGATCGTGCTGTGATGTTCATGCTTTTTTCATTGTTAGTGAAGTGAAATAGCTATGGCTGGAAAGTGAGATCAGTTTGTAGCTACAATTTTACTTGTGTTTGCAAATAGACATGATGATGATTCGCTATTTATCTCTAGAGATCAAACATAGTGATGTTCTTGTCGTCTCCTAGAATATTTCTAATTTAGCAAACATAAACTAAGGAATTGCCTGCAACTTACCTCTTGCCCTATGGTACTCGCAACATTGTTACAAACTAAATAATAATAATCTATCCAACGTGGGAATCCCACGAGGTTGCTCGCTTTGTTTAGAAGCAGCAGCCAAAAGCTTTCAAATCTCACCCCAGAGCCTTTAAAAAGGGTACTCCACATTGAGCAGTGAGCATTCATCGCTAGAAATTCCGACCGAAATCCATTATATAAGTAGGTGTATGTGGATGGGGGTGAGTGCGTGTGTGTATGTGCATGTATAAGTATATATAAATATATATGTATATGTACATGTATATATATATATATATATATATATATATATATATGTGTGTGTGTGTGTGTGTGTGTGTGTGTGTGTACATGTATATGTATATATATATATATATATATATATATATATATATATATATATATATATATATATATATATATATATATATATAATAAAGTAAAGTTGTGGAATACCGTACGAGTGGAAATATATATGAAAGAAGGTTTGAAAATGCACTTATTTTTTTTAAATATTTATTTACTTAACCGGTTTCACTTTTTTAGAAAAAGATTATCAAAAGTCTTTGAGAATAATAAAAAATGTTTAAAAACAGTTGTGAAACCGGTTAAGTAAATAAATATTTTTTTTAAATAAGTGCATTTTCAAACCTTCTTTCATATATATATATATATATATATATATATATATATATATATATATATATACATATATACATATATATACATACATATATACATATATATATACACATATATACATATATATACATACACTCACATTACATTAGTCGACTCGAGACTGTATTAGAATATAATAACCCAATGTGTTATACAGTGGGATCGAACCAAGAAACGGACTTCTTAACCATGTCATATATAAATAGACTTGCGTCTATTTAGAGATAACAATTATATAAAATGTAACTAATTCCCTACTTGCAACCAAACATCGTCTTTAACTTTACATTTCAACTTAAAACAAAGACATATATCAAAACAAGATTTAACATATAGGTAGAAGTCATAGAACCTCGGTCCACAAGTGACAAAGTAATTAATGACTAAAGTCTGCCTCATGCGAACAACAGTCGTCTCAGTTCATTGTAAGCAATTAGTGGATTTCTCGTGAAGTATTTGGCTCAAACAGGAACTAAAGAATCGCTTATCCGTCATCTCTTAAGTTGGAGTGACAGAATATTTTTCATCCAACTGACACATCATCACTTCAAGAACATTAACAAATAAACCATTCAGCTCTGAATAACAAAACAAAAAAACCTGATGTAGTTGTGTATTGATGCCTTTCTAAGGAAATGTTGTTTAAGAATAAATGTAAACTTTGTGTAGAAATAGATTGCCTTACTTATATGACATTTTTGTTTTAAATGTTTGTGTTATTGCTGTTGTTTGATTTCATGTCGGCCTTGATTGGATAAACTTATGATCAAAAGCCTCCCATTCGTAACCATTTTACCTTTTTGCACACCAAAAATTATATTGTCCAATGTATGCTTTTTTATTTAAGACGGCAATATGTGATTTGTTGTAGGTCGAATAACCGCATACAGACTTCTTTGTTTGCCTCGCAGTTGTTTTAGCTGTTATTGTTACTAAAAGTGTTGCTGTTGCTTGTGTTATTCTTGCATTTGTACCTGCTTGCTAGACTAGCCGCAGCTCACCCGTGCACCATCAGTGAAGCACTCTGAATCATAAAGCCTGCAAAAGAACTGCGAGTTCACCACTCCTATCCATGTTGACACATCCAATTATAACCACTTCTCTCAGTGTAACTCCGTCCACGACTTTTTCCCTCTTCCACTTAAGTTTTGTTCTGGCTATTGAAATTCTGCCAGATGTTGCTTACGTTATTCATAAAACGTCATAATGTCACTCTAAATGCAGAACATTTCGTTGCCCTTTTGCTCCTTGCATCCAATATAATCTTTTATTTATTATCTATTAGTCTTATTTGTGATTGTTATTCCTACAGATGTTTGAAAGTTGAAAGACTTGGCAGAATCGTCAAATCGTCGGACAAAATGCCTTGCGATATCTGAACCGGGTCTTTATGTTCTAAAGTATTGGGATCGATATTAACCCCACTTTACCATCTTGCCCCATTTTCTGGCCTTGTGACCTATATCAGAGATTATTATTGATGTTCATCAATTCACCTAAATGGAACAATATGCTCCTGCCAATAATTCAGTTGTGCCTCTTATAAATCCATTTACAATACATATAAGTGTAGCTTTTGTCTCCGAAATCGTCATGATGTACTTTGTAACCGTTTTAAAGCCATCTTGAATTCGGATAAAAAAGTTTATCTTTCTTCTTGAAGCATTCTCAAAGAAATCAACTGTAAAATTTGGCAAGTAAACCTCGTAAGTGTTAATTGTAGTGTCATTTGAAGTATCATCACTCATAATTCCAATTTACAGAATGATAGCTCCAAATGATTGCAAAAACTTTAATCACAGAATAGAAGTGTTACCAAATTCCATTCTCTAATCCCCAAAGAAAGATAAGCTTTCAAGATAACGCACCAACCGTATTAACATCCGTCTGAATGATATCTTTGATCCAGATCCTGGTCTGTTGGAGAAGGATAAGTCCAAGGAAGAATGGTTATGTTGAAAAATTATAACGATTTAATTTGCTAGAATAATAATAACCTTACCACTAAAGTATTGAAATATACAAATAAAGCAGTAGTAAAACATAAAACTTTATTTAACATTTAACCAGTGTATACATACAATCTCACTTTTATTTCTGGTCAATTTTCATAATTTATTACTAAAAACTACTGACAACTGATTTCCGAAAAGATTAAAGTCTCGAAACTCTTAATATTGAGAAATTGGGTACCTGTAATTATTTTGCTATACCAGCTTGATCTACTATAATAGGAAAAGTATAAGATGCAATGAGAATATAAAAAAAATTACTGCATTAATAAAAGCTAAATTATGGCATAGTCTAAATAACTGAACGTCCTTGAAAATTAGTTTAGACAGATTAGAAACTTGTTTACAATCCCTTGTTCCAGAATTTTATATATCCAAAAGCAGTTATTGAGTAAAATTTCATTTTTATAACTGCTACTGTAATATAGTTAACCAACGCTTCAGAAAATGTTTAATTGGAAGTGTAAATGTATCTCACATAGAAAATGGGAACGTGTTGAAAATTTTTTATGATGAAAATTTTACTGTTAGATCTACTACCGTAAAACCGCCAACTAATGCTAAAGGAGTTATTAAATCGGAAGTATGAATGCGCCTCACATAAGAAAAAAAACTAGAACTTGTTGAAAATTCTCAAGATAAGAACGTGTAACAGCTAATATAGAGGAAAAGAATATTTTTAATCACAGCGGCAATTCAATTGAGAACACGACGGGATGTGATGAAAGAATTTTACGGTGTGCGTAGCTTGAGCAAGGAGTTGATTGTTGGTAGTATTCAGGATAAAGTTTGTAGAATTCATATATGATTTTCTTGACAGCGTTCTTCCTATTTACGAATATAAATACTTGGAGGCAAGATTTAATCTGTAATCCATTGACTCGTATTTCTCTAACATAAAGACTGACTTGAAATGTTCATAGAATATAAAAAAGACGTCTTATTCACTTTTGACTAGACATTTTATAAAATATTAAATTGTTTCTTTTAAATATTGCGTTTTAAGGTTTTCCTTTTTTTTTTTTTTTACTTTTATTCGTATTTAATGAATGGGTCTATGACTGGTGGAACTAGGTTTTATTTCGGTCAATGTTGCAATTTTTTTTTCTTTTCGTCCAGAAATAGACACATTAAGCACTCACGGTCTTTGATTATGCGCGCGCGCATGTGTGTGTGTTTCCGTCGACCAATTTTCCACTCACAAGGTATTGGATACATCGGAATGTGTGTGTGTGTGTGTGTGTGTGTGTGTGTGTGTGTGTGTGTGTGTGTGTGCGTGTGTGTTCCTCCCAAAGATGAGCCCCGATGACGACAATAGTACGGCTAGGCTAAAACTTCCTTTCCCAGACACCGACAGCACTTCGATGAAAGACGCAGCATCGCAACTCACTCCTTGTGCCCTTATAAAAGTAACGGTACTTCCCTGTCGTGCACATTCCTGATACTACGATCGTTGCAGCAGAAGGTTGACTGTCTGTTTATATTTCCCACTAGTCCTAGATTTGACTTTCACCTCAAGGAAAATAAAGCTCGGGAGCATAATAGTATACCCATCAATATCAGTTATTATTATCCATAAGTATACTCACGAGTTGTCATATCAGAAGTGAATCGCTCTTTCTCTTCGGCTTTCTTTTCTGAACTGTTATGGTCCAGCTATCTGCATCATCTTATCACTTCGTTTTGTCTAACCAGTTGTAGTCTACCATGACTTTTCATACTGCTAGCTTATTTTGAGTAGTGTTTGTGTTAGCAATCGAGTTTACTTCTTTTTGTGGACATCATTAATCTAGCTTTACATGTTTTCTCCCAGGACAAAAATAAAATGCAAAACAAAGTGCATTGGTGTTATCAGAGCATAAGGAGCTGTTAATTACGTGCGAATTTTCTCAGTTCGAAATCTATCGCTATCTGAATTTAAATGCGTTTTTTTAAATACAAATGTGCGACTCATAAATAGATGATCTCGTGCAAGTATATAGTCAAATAAACATGATAATAAACATTCGAACTCAGAACGTACGGACAGACGAAATGCCGCTAAGAATTTCGTCTGGCGTGCTAACAATTCTGACATAATCGTTAGAGAATCAAAACAAAATATCTTGCAGTGTTTGTTGCGGTTCTGTTCAAATTCTGGCAGAATCAACTTTGCCTTTTATCCTTTCAGGGTCGATGACATAAAGTACTAGTCATATATTGAGGCTGCTGGTGTCGTGTAACTCCTTCCCCTCAGTACTGCTGTATTTTTACCTATTGTAGAAACCTCTATTAACGGCACTTATGTTGATCGACATCTTGACGTCTAATCGGGTATGATTTATTAGATAAAAGGAAACATTGCAGCCGTTTACATAGAAGTAGATTAAAACACAGGATAAGAATATTCTAAAAGATATGTATAATGACACTGAAAAATGTGTAGGTTTAATGACGCAAATAAACAATTTTTGCATCATTTCTATAAAAGAAACTATACAGAATGTTCAGTATTTTCTAAGTATAAAATGCGGTATTCACTCCAGCTCTTTCCGTTCCGAGTTAAAATTCCGCCATTGTCAACGTTGTCTTTCACCCTTTCGGAGTCGATAAAATAAAATATCAGTCAAGTATTGAGATCGATGTAATCGATTTGCCCCTCTCCCTAAAATTGCTGGCCAATTTCCAAAATTTGAAATAAATATCTTCTACGTACATAAGTTTCTGGCAGAAATAATGCGAAACAGTGCTTAAACAAGCGATTAAAATAACTATGACAACTGGTGATATTTTATCACCCACACCGAAATTATTTTAAAGTTATTCACCAACTGCTTAAAGGGTGCTAAGAACAGTCTCATTTTTAATAAACGAGGCAATTTGTCATTATTCTGAGTCAATTGAAACCAGAAAAAAAACGCACCAGCTTGCGACCTTTACACTAGGTTATATCTGACCCTTGAAAAGCGTCCGGCTAATCACGGATGTGGCCTCTAGTCAACTCAATTTCTTAAGTATCTACGTTAATTTCCATGATTCAACGTCAATTCTCTATAACATAATGCTTTCTTTTTCTCTCCTTCTTTCTATAGCTTAATATTATAATAATATTTTATATGTTTATGTATGCCTGTGCATGTGTGAGTACCTGTGGAGGGTGGTTATTTGTGTGTGTGTGTGTGTGTGTGTGTGTGTGTGTGTGTGTGTGTGTGTGTTTGTGTGTGTGTGTGTGTGTGTGTGTGCGTGTGCGCGCGAGTGCTCGCGAGTGCGTGAGCGTACATATGTAAAATAAGTGCTATTAAAAATGGAGACGTGGGATAAATATATCGCTTAGCTCTTCAACATAACTCATGCTTTTAAAAGGGTTAGGGTTACACCGTGGTGATTTCACCAGCTTAAGAGAAGTAATTAAAATATATATTACTGCAAAGATTTAACTGCATTTAGATTTTATAGATTATCGTTTATGAATAGTATTCCCAACAATAAGCAGCAGTTCATATTAAAGGTATTATTTGGAAAGAAGCCTTGGAATTCAAATGAATTTTGTTTTCTCGGTATATCTTTTTCATTTTCATTTTCATTTTCATTTTCATTTCGTACTTGGATATGATGCTTTATACAGTTTTTAATAACCTCCTATTATTGCCATAAATATGGTTTCTAGAACTTATCCATGCAAATTTGTTCGATATAATCTGAAGTTCATAGATAGTTTGAAATAACAATGAACAAAATTAATAACATTCACAGGATCAGAATAGATGTTTTATTAACAACGTATACATTGAAATACTAGCCAATATGTAAGCCTCTTCTAAGTCATTTCGTCTCCAAGAAATATTAATCAAATCTCCCTCAAAGCACACTCTACTACCCTAAAAAGGAAAGGGCGTATTAGATAGCTATAGATAAACACAACCTGAGAAATAAGGATGGTCACAACTTGAACATCACTGGTTCCACCTCTTTGAATCATGGCTGACTAGCAACTAACAACAACAACAGCAACAACAACAACAACGACGACGACAACAACAACAACAACAAGCATAGAGAACATTTCCTAACGTTTATCTGCTTCAGTTATTAACATATTCAGTAGCTACCGTTTACCCACTTTCCTTCGCAAAACTTGAGTCAACCCGAGGCTATGATGAAAAATACTCGCCTAAGATACCGAGTGTATTTGCAAGGCAAAAATTCCAACCATTTGACCACGCTGCATCCATAGAATAAGTATAAAAACAGCATTTCGTCTATGAAAGTTCTAGTCTTCATACATGAGATTTTTATTTCACTCACAAGATATTTTCATAAGTGAGTAATTATGCCTAAAGTTATGATGTTTCGGAATTTATCTAAGCGTTTCAAAGTTTTAAGCCAGTACCCGACGATGTTCTCTGATAGAATACATGACAACTATAAAGATACAATAATCCCTCGCCATATTGCGATTCACCTATCGCGGTTTACGTCGATTCCTCTGTGGTGTTGTTTTGCATTTATAATAAAATAAATATATACAAATTATAAAAATAATTTTAAAAAGTATACAATACAGTACTGTTTCTACTTCACGGATTTTCACCTATCGCCGGTTTTCTGGAACGTAACACCCACGATAGTC
>NC_142929.1:131362021-131419521 GCF_046866305.1 Octopus bimaculoides | reverse complement strand
CCCTATATATCTATGTAAGAGACGGACTTTTCGAATTGCATCTCGGTACATGTGTTTTTTCAGAATAAAATTCAGCACTGAATATATTCTGGTTATATTTATAATTCAAGAATAGGATAAAATCTTTATCCTATTCTTGAATTATTTATATATATATATATATATATATATATATATATATATATATATATATATATATATATATATATATATATTTATTCGCACTTACACACATATATAAGGTTAGTTCATAATCGATATGCCTAATATTTTTTAACAAATTACATTCATGGGATAGCTGCTGAGCCACTGTTAAAAATAACAATACTCTATTTGGTCTTTTTTTAAGATTTTTTTCTTTTTGTGAGGTCATCTTGGATCTGTTTCAAGTATAAAATTACGACAATCGACAATGACATAAAATATATTAGACAAAAAGATAACATCGTTTTGTTTTTCTACATGCGATGTATAGTTTACGTTTCCCAGTTGATTGCTTGATATTGTGTATCTATATCAATGTATTTCAATTATCAGTTGTACCTCATCTCGTCTCTCTCAGTAGCATATGTGTTTTCATTTTCCTCTCCCTGCTGCCCCCAGCTCTATCTCGCTCTCTCTTTCTCTCTCTTTCTCTCTTTCTTTCTCTCTCTCTTTCTCTCTCTGTCTGTCTCTCTCTCTCTCTCTCTCTCTCTCTCTCTCTCTCTCTCTCTCTCTCTCTCTCTCTCTCTTGTCCACTCACGTTCTAATTATATTCTTATCTTCCACTTTCACTCCATCTTTCCCTTCCTCATACCGCTTTTCTGTTTCTGAATAGACATGTCCACACACACACACACACACACAACAGCCATCGTGTTATATATTATTATGACGTAGTTGATTATTATGAGTTGTAAACACGTTTTCACGTTTTAGTTACGTTCGAAGTCATTTATCATTTTTTTGTTATCATTTCAGTGGTTGATAGATACAAAAAATCGGTATGTGAATCATTGTACGAAATACATAATGATTTTTAATTGTGCCATGTGTTTGTTAAATTAAGTACCAGTCAAATACTGAGGTAAAGTTTTCTTGGGAGAGATACAACAAATCGAATCATCGTTGTTGCTTATTTTTAGTGACTTTGGAGTAATAAAAATCAGCGACTTAAACTTAAAACGTGGAAGAATGTAACTACATACTATTTGAAAGCTTCTTTCCGACTCATCGAGTTAATATTTTAGTCTTTTTATTGCCTTCAATCATTCAATAACAAAAATAAAATGACAAACAAGAATACACTAAACGCTACAGAAACATTGTGTCACAAAATAGTGCTTTCGTTGATCTAAACAATATTCCGTTCAATGCATAGTTCACTTTATCGCACCCCTACAAAATTGAACTGTGTGTTGCCATACGAAACCCCTATTTCTATTTGAGAGTTTGAAAACTTCCAGTGAAATAGAACGAAGAAATTTCACGGTGGAAATACATTGATTATAGAATTTTAAAATTTATTTATTCATTTATTTTTAGTAACAACAAGTTTTTATCACAATTAATAGAGCAGCTTTTGTATTTAATTCTGGAAATCACGTATATGTGTTACTTTACAATCTGGTACTTATGTTATCGACTTATTTATCGAATAGACAAGTTTACCTTTTGGCATAAAGTGACATTATTCAATAACCACGAGTGGATTTTTATTCAATGCACCGATTTTGAACCAATATACTCACATACATACATCTCTGTGTGTGTGTGTGTGTGTGTGTGTGTGTGTGTGTGTGTGTGTGTGTGTGTGTGTGTGTGTGTGTGTGTGTGTGTGTGTGTGTGTGTGTGTGTGTGCTTGATTTGATTGTCTATATTTCTTTATGGTGTTCTGTTTCTATAGCAAACGGACGCTGATTTTTAGATAACAATTGAATAATATCTATTATTTTCCTCGATTTTCAAAATCTTACAACTTTTTTGCTGTTAATGTTCTTAATCCAAAACTATCACAGATAATTTTCATGACGTTTCGATGTTCAGTATTGACGGTTGCTAGTTGTTCCTTGGTAACATTACAATGATATACAATTAAAACAGTCGAAATAAATTTTAGTACAAAATCTAAGAAACAAAGTAAATTCATAGGAATTTTTAAATATTATTTTTTTTTCATTTGATTATATCAGATTTTTAACGAGGTTTGAATCTACTAAAAGCGAAATTCGAGAGGATATATGATTCTTTCCTTTTTGAAGAGAATTACAACTGCAACCAATAATTTATGTGAGATCCATCCTCCATAGAAGCTCAAAATTACCAAAGACATAAATCGTATAAGACACTTAGAACTTGGAATCATTTAGCCTTGAATTTTACATGACATAAACTAACAACTTTTCCTTTACAGTGATAACTGTTATTCTTTAAAAGAAAAAGAGTGTCCTTATTCGCAAATTTAATGTGTTGTCTAAATATTTTAGATTACTAAGCTTTAGACAGCTACGCGGCCGAATTTATATTGTTTGGCACAAAAAAAGATCAAATTTGCAAAAATAACCCTTTTTCTGTACTCAGTGTGTTTAGGTACTATGCAGTAGGACTAACTCGTCACTGTTAGTAACAACTCAGTTACTATACACGAGATGAATGTATTGGGCAATAAATCTGGGTTCTCAATTCCTCCTGAGAAATTTTATCAAAAACGGTTTACGTTAATACTGCCATAGACGATTACATCACCTTCGAATAGAAGCTTAAGTGTAGATATTATCAATGATGTTACCAGTTAGCTTGGATTCAAATTATATTGGTACCACGAAGTGAATAAAAAAGATAAAACTATATATAACGAGTCTGGGTGTTTACGAAAATGCAGAGTTTTATCTATTGTGCAATCACATTGTTTGCAGCATTAGAGTAAAAATATAAATATATAAAATTAAATAAAGCTAGACATTTAGAAATTTAATGCTGCCGGATCTCGACTATTTTATCAGTCTCTTTATGCTATAAATAATGTATAAGTTGAGAAATACAACATTTAAGATAGTAACTATTTGTGAGAAACTCGGCGAAGAATTTAAATTAATAAAATGAAACAAAAGTATGTTTTTATACTGGTTTTTCAGCATTCTTGCAAGAACAACACCTTCAAGGATCTAGTCGTTCATTCGACCCCACGTTCTTATTTCAGTCTGCAGCTTATTTCATGATTTTTATCCCCTCTCAGAAAGATTCTCCTTCCCTTGTAATAGATAGTAGGCCTGCGTCATTGAATCAAGAAATCATTCAAACTTCAGGTACTTATGTTAAATTTTGTCGGTCTCTTAAGATCTATATGATATTTAGGTTATCTAAATGTTAAGGGTAAAAAAACAAAGGTTTTATTGAGCTGATTGTTGTAATGAAATGCTTCATACTACTTTGTTTTGTTAATAGTATATTAGTAAAATTACTTTTTAAATTTTCATGGTTCTATTTCATCAAGTTTTTCTTTATCTTAAAATAACGAAGCCATGTGAATGTCTTGTTCATTCAAAAGTTTTGACTAATACTTTCCTTTCTTTGTAACATCATGTTACCTTAGTGATCAGACGCTGTTTTTGTTTAAACAGTGGTCAGGTTAATTAAATACATTTATAAATATAATTTTTCTTATTAGTGCTTCTTAATATTGATGCTAGAATAATGTTTTTCCCGTAGAAACCGTGTTTTTTGGCCAAATTTATTATACCCTCTTGATTGCCACCCTAACTGGGTTTTTTTTCTTATATTGTGATTGGACAGCTGTCGAAATTTTCAGTTGTAAAATTGTTTTCTTCAAGTTTCTGCATACTATAGCTATTGAGATTCTTACTAATCACATAGCCTTATACATACACAGTGTTGGTTTGGCCTTTTTTTTTTTTTTCTCATTGACATTTCTATAGGAACCAGAAGGTGGTGTAGTTAATTCAGTTGTTGATAGATGCTACTTTTACAAGTAACATGACAACATAGGAAGATTTGTGGAGAGATTTCAGCACAATATAAAATTGAAATGGAAAAAAATATAGACCTAAGTTTGGCGTAAATATTTACGCAATATTTTGGTGCCTATTTCAGTGGGATAGACAGCATAAAGGAAAATATAAACTAAATTACTGTCAACGGTTCATAAACACCATTAACATCAATGTTTAGTGACAATAAGAACGATAAACACCTTTCTTTCTTTTTTTTTGTATTCAAGGGAAGTCTGATGTTATCTCCTTCATGCGATAAGTGAAAACTAATGTAACTGTTGATGTTACTGTTGTTGCTGTTGTTGTTTAACCCCAGGTCAATTCACGAGCAAACACATTATCAAAAGTGTTCCAACCTTGTTGTGGTGAAGTTTGTTTATGTTACATCATTAATATTCATATTATTCAATAATAAGAATTATATGAACCGCAAATCCTTTTTTTAATATTTAAATCATTATTTTCACTCGTAAAAAGGTGGCCAGCTAGCAGAACCGTTAGCACGCCGAACAAATTGCTTTGCAGTATTTCGTCCGTCTCTGTCTTCTAAGTTCAAATTCCACTTTGCCTTTCATCTTTTCGAGATCGATAATATAAATCCCAGTCAAGTACTAGAATCTATAGAATTGACTTCTTCCTCCCCTAAAAAGCTGCTGTTTCTGTGCCAAAATTTGAAAGCATTATTTTCTTTCATAATTCATTTGTCTATCTGTTTTGCGATGCAATGAAAACCCTAAATGGTTTGATTGTATCAGCTTTTTTTTAATAATGCGTATCTGGACCGGAATCTTGATTCGGCTTTGTTGTTTCCTTTTGTTTGATCCTACTTTGTGTCACGCCGTTCTAGTCGCAATGCAACTTTATACTAATTTATTAACTATTAAATCTGAGAATTATAGAGAAACGTAAACTTGAAATCTATTGGATGGGTTCCTTCGTTTCCAAGAGAATTAGCGTTTTTAACATATAAATTAAACATATAAATTAAACATACTTCCATCAGTCTATTTTTTGGCGGGGAAATATCTTGGGAATATGGATTGCTTTCAAAGGCACAAACCTCAGAAAAAAAATAAACATAGAATGAGTTGTGATACTCATAACGTTTGTAAGAAGACTGATAAAGCAATTGTAAATAACATAAGTACAACCAGTAATTAATTTACCTTCTCCAAATGATGATTATTTCCAAGTTTGATAAAAGTTTTTTAAGTAACAAAATTGACATTTTAAACCAATTTTTTTCGAAGTCCAGAAAATGTGAACTTAGGATCCCTGATTCTTAAACTTTTTGACAATGATCAATATCGCTGGCATAGATGCCTATAGCAATCAGACAGCTTTCTCTCCAGCATGATGCAAGGCAATCAGCTGTTGAAGTAAGAACATTAGTATTATAGTTAGGATGCTAGTCTGGTACATTTAATGTGAAATTTGTAGACAGTGCAAAAGAAAAAGCTAAGGCTTTCAATTTTTTGGTTCTCTTTATTCAATTTTTTACTGACTCCAAGACGGAAATAATTCTTTTCGCAAGGCAGTAAGATCACTGGAATTTGTTTTAACGATCCAAGAGCACGGTTTTCAAAGCCCATCCTGAGCAGCCAATGTATCAAGTCCAATTATTTAACGAATAAAACGTTACCACTATGTCCAATCTTTCATCCTTAGAACATCAAGCCTCTGGAATTTCCTCTCCGCTCATTTCTTTCCTGTGAGTATTGACCTGCAACAGTTAAACGGAAATTAATAACATTAATTTAGGGGTATGTATAGCTCAATGATAGAGTCCAATGCTTTGCTGTTGTACTGGTCCCAACATTCTTCACGAATGGAAATCGGTGACAAATTGGCAGAGTCGTTAAAGCATCGGGATGAAATGCTTCTCCGCTGAATTTGTGGCGGTGGTCTGATCTTAAATCTGTCTGAGTTCAACTTTGCTTTTTATTCTTTCGGGGAGAAGAAAGTAATAACCTAAGGCGGTGAGATGGTAGAATTGTAAGAACACCGGACCGGATGCTTTGCAGTTTGCTGTTGAGCTCTCGGTATCTTTACATTCTAAGTTCAAATTCCACCATGGCCTATTTAAGTGGTATAACAAACCTGTTGCTCGGTTTAATACCACCACCTGGTATATATGGTACCTTTAACGGAGTCCACTCTACTGTAAGTACTCGGACCGGTTCCTCCTTCCCACCAGTTTCAGATGCCATGTGCACTGTTGAAAGGCCTCACACATTTTACTTGGATCTAGTAATTCGCGCCCCTGTTCATCTACCAGAGACCGAATGGTGGCTTTGTTGCCGTGTTGCTCCTCCGCCATCCGAGCGTCTCGCGCGGCTCCAACACCTTCGTTCCTTAGAGCACGCATCCTAGCCCTGACAACACACCCTTCATGTTTGGCGTTGAAGTGTTGGTCTAGGGCCAACCTCGCCGCCAAAACGTCGGATGCGATGCCACTTCTAATTGCCTCTTCTAGCTTCTTAACTAACTCACCCTCTACTCTGTTTCTATCTATGGCTAGTGCTTTGCTATACCTAACCGCTTCTGCTTCTATTGCTCTCTTGAGGGAAAACCACCATTTGTTGTTGATGATGGCTCCCGTCAAAGCGCTCTTTACTAGCGTGCTAATCTGGTCTCTGAAAACCTGTCTCGACAAGAAAGACGCGTTTAGTTTCCAGTAACCGGGACCCTGCCTATGTGTCTTGTCTAAGTCTAGCGTACACGTCACAAGTTTGTGATCCGTATAGCTGACTATGGGGAATTGTGGACACTCTACGCTATCTCTATCTACTGTCATACACAGTAACTTATCTAGATACGATCTCGATGACCCGATGCGGTTGCTCCATGTCCGCGTTGGCGCATTTGGGTGGTCTATTTGGTACCTGTCAGAGAGTTGAAAGCGTCTGAACAGGTCTCTGAGGCATTTGCATCCCCGTCTATTCCTATCTTTGCCCATGTAGTCTAGATGCGTGTCCAAAGCAGCATTCCAATTCCCCCACTAAAAGTAAAGGACGAGACGTTCCTAGGAATACTTCTAGACGTCGAAAGAAATCCGGCCGATCTGTTAAAGGCGGTGCGTAGACTGATACGAGTCGAAAAACGTAGCCATTGTTGCCGTCGACATCCAGGACAATCAGCCTACCATCCGGATCTACGAATATTATCTTTACTTTGAGATCCAGAGTCTTCCGAAAGAGTGCCGCCGTGTCACTACCGCCTATTCTCGGCAGACAGGGAGAAAAATAAATGTTAAACTGTCCGCCAAACATGGACTTTAGGGCCCGTGGATTATGGAGTCTGGTCTCACTTATGGCTATGATTTCTAATTCATGTGACTTTATGTCGTTTAAGAGATACCCTTTTTTCCGAGGGGACCCCAAGCCATGCGCATTCACACAACCAATCCTGATCATAATACTAATGATAGGAACAGAGAGTCACTTACTGTTGGAAAGTTTTTGTGTCTCCTCCTTCGGTATTTCCTCGAAGAGATCACTATAAAGTTTTTTGAAAGAGTACTTCTGGCATCTTCCAACTGCATCGGGGTAGACAGACAGACAGACAGACATACAGACAGATAGATAGATAGATAGATAGATAGATAGATAGATAGATAGATAGATACATACATACATACACACTTACATAGGCAGACAGACAGAGAATGGAGAAGATGAGGTGGGCAGAGAGATGAAATCAAAGACAGTAAAAGGGACGAATAATTGAGAAAACTGTATAGTACACAAAAAAATATGTAGAACAACCAGGTTAAGTCTAACAGACTAATATTTAATAGTGTCATTATCTGACACCGTGGGCCAATCAGTCTGCAACTTATTTCCGAGCATCAACGATGTCCAGTCAAACGCTAAAAAACGCCATCTTCTGCTAGTCTTGGCATTTAAGTCTCACTTTTGTTCCTTTATTTCTCTGATAACATTTTCTACTTTTCTTTCGTTACTTCAGTTTTTTTTTCCTCTCTTCTGTCCCTACCCTAATCTAACTGGGAATTACTTCCTTCACTTTTCTTTTCTTTTTCATTTCGTTGTATATCTTTCTTTGTGTTTCCTTCTTTCTTTTGTTTTGTTTTTTTTCCTTACTGTTTCTGTAGTTAATCCATGTTAATAACTGTGTTTGTGTTTGTGTGCGTATAATGTGTGTTGGTGTGAATGTGCACGCATTGAGAAAATGTATGAACGATAGCTATTCTTAGTACGTGTGTTTGTGCATTTTTGTGCAGTGTGTGTGTGTGTGTGTGTGTGTGTGTTTGTAAAAATATAATAGACATTCATCGGTTTAGGCTTCTTTACAGTTACACATAATACAATAGTCATAAACAAGTAGAACTGTTACGCTGATACAACAGAAATTGTAGCATGATTATGGAATATTTAACGATACGATAGTCAAAGATTGTAAAAAGAATATTAATTGACATATCTTTAAACCGAGGAGCTTATATATCCTAACTGTTATTCTTCGGAGAAACGTTTCGTGAGCTGGTTGCTACGTTTAATATGAAAGGCAAGTGCCGTTAGACTTTCGGCTTAATATGTGGAACGGACAAGTGATGCTTATTGTGAGAAAGGTGTCAGTTTTAAGGATCACTTTGAAATGGTGTAATTCTGACGACAACCGCTCTGGTAACTAGTAGCAACACTGATACGATTAAATGACCACTGTCCTCAATAGAATGTTGTGAGAGAATGCTTTTCAGGCTATCAAGCGACGAAGCACGTTACATCTTTTAAGAGAAATGTTTGTACGGGTGCACATAATCTGAATAAAAGATAGGATATTCATAACTGAACCCTTTTTAGTTATAGAACTACTGAGTCAGTGCTGACAAAGGACCAGACAACCACAGGAACCACAATTTTATACAATGATAATAGCGAGAGAAACGAAAGCACGAACCAAATATTTAGATTAAGTTGATTACCAAGGTGTAGACAATTAATCATTCATAATTTATCTCGAATTAAAATCAATGTAGCTTCCTTTCTGATATCTTTACTTTTGTTAATTGTATGAATCGTCAACAAACGGAACATCAAATTACTTCTTTGCCTTTTTGATATATATTTGTAAAAAGATTTTATTCCAAAAATCTAAATTTGAATGTTTATTTTATCTCGAGTACATCAGTAAATTTTCTTCGCTTTCTTTGTAGTCCTTAAAATGTTTATTTGAACTATTTCATTTATATCATTACAGATTACAATATTTACGTAAACAAAGAGACTACACATAGAGTAGATTTAAATAATTAAGCATCAGATACAAAAATACATCAAGCATCAGTATCTGATGAATAATTAGTAAACAGTTGCATAAACGATGTGTGTTTCTATACTCAATAAGGGTGACATGCGAAAACAGAAAATTTACAAACTTATTGATTTAAAATTGATAATAACAATTCGTACATTATACCAGAGTGACTAGGTAATGAATGGTACGAAACTTGCGTCTAGTCGTTACGGAAATATTAATTCACAAAGATAACTTAATGTTAGGCGAGCCGACGTGGGCGCTTTCATGCAAACGCTCAGCCAGCTAGAAATACCACCTAAATGTGCCTCAAATAACAACGTCTTCAAAAATGGAATTGCACAATCGATAATTTAGTCCCTGATATACCAAATTGCAGGATGGTTACGGCTGGAACGCGTTTGGTCGTAAGTTTATTGAGTCAAAAACAGCAATAGAAGCAACAACAGCAGTTCTCTAAGGTATAGATGATACGAAAGCATAAAAATTTTGTGTTGCTACCAGAGCATCACTGAGGTGTAGAACTGATATTTAGAAAGGTCTCCGACCTCTGAGAATGAATAAGAAGATCCAGGAGATACTTCCAGCCCAACTTCTTGCGACAATAAAAAGATAAAGAAACTTAAAGACAAATGGCAATCTGGCTGAAAAGAAATCGGTGGTAACAGTAATGGTCATTGACCAATACAAATTGATAACTGGAGAAGTAAAACTATCCCTATTTTGATAGAGGTTCAGACCTATTGAGTTCTATTTTAACTCATAGAACTTGGTAAGAAGGTATAAAAATCGGTGACAGTCGATATACAATCTAAGACGAGAAAAGTTAATGAAAATTCCATATTTGGAAATTAGAGAACACGAACGAAATTGATAGAATAGATTGTGTACCAAAACTTTTTTTACCTTTATACATAGCGAGTTTTGAGTAAGAGTGGTGTTGCAAAAGAAGCGTTTAATTATTTGAACAAATATTCAGTGGTAATTGATTATGTAAATATATGAATGAATAATCTCAGTGATTTATCATATCAAATTTTGGAATTGTACAATACAAAACAAATCATTTCGAATTATGATGTTCCACCAATGTTGTAAAAATATTTTGGTTTTGTAGCGTTATACGGTATAGATAGATCTTGGAGATTTTTTAAAATTATGTTTTATAATTATTTCATTAATTATGATTTAGTGAATTCAATGAATCACTGAGGTGAGATACTCTTTAAATTACGATTTCAAGCATTGGCTTCGAAATCTCCGAGTTAGATAGTCTTTGGTCTATCTTTTTCAAGTTTCATTACAGCTTCATTTCATCTAAACATGCATGTCTACGCGTTTATAAGTCTACTGAGTACATTTCATGAGTGTTACTTGCCGAATACAAGACTATCAAATAGCCTGAGGTTCAAATAAAAACAAGTAGAACAACTATTCAACACTTCTGCGTATAAACTAATTCTTTCTTCAAGTATCATCAACTACAAACAAGTATTGGGTGTGGTACAATATCGTTTACTAGGTAAGAACTTGAGGTGAAGATGATATGGTTATATGCAGGTCCAGCCTTAAATCAGTATGCCTTGACTGAGAAACATATAGTTTCAAATACTAATCACGGCCGTAATTTAGAATTCGAATTTGTAAATGAGTTCGAATTGTAAGTGAGTTCGAATTTGTAAATCTAATTCTAGCTTCACTTCTTTGATCATAGGTTTGCTCCGCCAGAGATGATCTGGCTAAACAACAGACACAACTGCTACAGCAAATGCAACAACCATTTAATTTGTGGTTTTATGCCTGAAGACGTTGAATATGAAAGTGTATAGTATCACAGACCAAACTGTAACCTCTAATTTAACCAAATTAAAGATTCTATTTCAATTCAATTAAAACCCTTTCATTTGACTAGCATCAATATTTTTCTTTCTGTTTAGATCCTACAAGCTCGGTAATCTGGGACTTCACCTGGTTTCTGAGGCATATAAACATCTCAGAATACATAAGTTTTTCCTGAATGGGATGCCGGTACTCCTCAAGGTTAGATCTCAGCAATTTCTGGTACAAATACCAACTGAATAGGTTGGAACAGCGTAAAACGTAGTGCCCTTCTCAAGGACAAAACACACCGACCGGTCCCGAAACCGAACGCACGCCTTTACGATTGTGAGCCCAATACTCTACACCCTCACCTCTTGGCTGCGCGCACCATTAATACATGTTGAGAAAAGCATGATTTTTACCCAGTGAGGGCTCCTAATTACCTTCTCATAAGTGAACACTAACAAGCAATGTAATAATCGTTTTAAATTTTGTCACAAGGCCAGCAATTTTAAGGGAAGAGAATTAGTTTATTACCTCGACTCTAATACTTGACTGGTACTTTATTTTATCAACTCCGAAAAGAAGAAATGCAAAATTTACCCCGGCAGCATTTGAACACAGAACGTAAGAGCCGAAAGAAATTCCGCTAAGCATTTTGTCTGGCACGTTAACGATTCTACCAGCTCGTCATCTTACTAAATAATATAATGATAGCTATTTCAGACTTTAGCACGATGCCAACATTTTTGTGTAGAGGGGACAAGTTAATTACATCGAGCCCAGTACTTGACTGGTGCGTTATTTTATCGACCCCGAAAGGACGAAAGGCAAAGTTGACCCCGGCGGGATTTGAGATCAGTACGCAAAGACCCAAAAGAAATACCTTCTGAATATTTTGTCCAACGCTCTTACGATTCTGCTAGCTCACCGTCTTACAAGCAATGTAATTATCGTTTCTACTATTTGGGGGAGGGAACTAGTTGAGGACATCGACGCTAGTACTCAACTGGTACCTACTTTATCAACCCCGAAAGGATGAAAGGCAATTTGAACTCAGAACGTAAAGACGAAGGAATGCTGCTAAGCATTTTGCCTGATGTATGCATATATATCGCTCCTGCTAAGCCAGTTTAGCCTCTTTCATCTTACCTTGATGTACCACTTTTCATTTACTAAAGGTTCTCTAAGGCTTTTGTAATACTATTGTATTACTATAGCATAGATTTTCATGTACTTCTCATACTGACTTACTTGAAGACATTATTCTACTGCATGGGCTTTAGATATTATGCTCTGTGCTTAGCGGGGTCCCTCGACTTCTTTGAAGTACGTGTATATATATATATAACGAAACTGCTGGATCATTGAGAAATTTGCTTTACGTCATAATTGTCGGAGGTCAAAAAGGTGGCACGAGCTGAGCAGTGCAGAAAACAAGACCGACAAGAGTCAGGGGTCGCACAAGGTGCAGAGTTTCGTTTGCCAGAATGACACACAATCCATGCAGATAAACAATGATTTGATCAAAACAGAAATATGAAGAAGTCTATACTATGAAACTAAGCCGACTGGACAAGTAAATAAATACATAATCTCGGTGTTTAATCATATCAAATGTTGAAATTTGACTTTTTAAGAGTTTCTAGCAATAACACACCACGCATTTATACACACATTCACACATTCTGATATATATGTGTGTGTGTGTGTGTGTGTGTGTGTGTGTGTGTGTGTGTGTGTGTGTGTGTGTGTGTGTGTGTGTGTGTACGTATGTATGCTTCATGTATGAAAGTATGTATGCATTTGTGTGTGAGTGTGTGCGTGTATGTGTTTGTGTGTGTGTGTGCTTATGTGTGTGTGTGTGTGTGTGTGAGAGAGAGAGAGAGAGAGAGAGAGAGAGAGAGAGAGAGGGAGAGAGAGCCTTGCGTTTATTCATGCGTAAGGTAAACCGAACTTTACATTTCCGAACCACGATTTCGTCCACTCAGCTTTTTGGTAAACTGTACAAATCTGTGGAATATAATAACATATGAATCAATCTACACAAATCTAACACAAGATTGAACTGAGCACTTATATGTCTTTATATCTCGGCATAGATAAAAATAAATATAAGAATGTGTGTGTGTGTGTGTGTGTGTGGTGTGTGTGTATATTCGTGTGTATGTATGCGCTGGTGCGTGCGTGCATGTGTGTATCTTTGTGTGTGTGTGTGTGTGTGTGTGTGTGCGTGTGCGTGTGTATGCGTGCGTGCATGCTTGTGTAAAACTCGTGTTTAAGATTCAAGAATCTTCAGCTAATAAAATACATACACTCTACATTTTGTATTGAGTACTTCTTTGTAAACGCAGACGTCCATCAGTCCATATTTTACATATAACCTTTTCTACTCTAGGTACAAGGCCCGAAATTTTGTGGGAGGGGGCCAGTCGATTATATCTACCCCAGTACGCAACTGGTACTTAATTTATCGACTCCGAAAGGATGAAAGGCAAAGTCGACCTCGGCGGAATTTGAATTCAGAACGTAAAGACAGACGAAATACTGCTAATCATTTTCGCCCGACGTGCTAACGTTTCTTACTTCTTTATTGCCCACAAGGGGCTAAGCATAGAGGAGACAAACAAGGACAGACAAAGGGATTAAGTCGATTGCATCTACCACAGTGCGTAACTGGTACTTTATTTATCGACCCCTGCTGTACTCTTTCTCTCACTCTTGCTTCCTGTTTCTGTTGTACCTGTATTTCAAAGAGCCAGCCTTGTGACACTCTGTCACGCTGAATCTCCCTGTGTCTGCGGAGCGCTCAGCCACTTGCACGTTAATTTCACGAGCAGGCTGTTCCGTTGATTTTACTAAGTTATCACAATAATACTTTTAATTTTGTCAAAAAAGGAAATATTCTTGTAATTGATATTTTGACGCAAAAATTAAATTTCGGATCACAAAGTAAAATATTTTGCTAGACATTAGACATTCAAAAATTGTTAAGCAACTCGGTTTGTGAAGTTGACTTTCAAACGTTATCATTTTAACATGTTTCATAAACTACACTTCTAATATGTACGAAATAATTCAAACGGTCTGACTAAAATGATCAAATACAGTTCAATCAAGGTTTCAAGCACAACATTTTGTGTGTTTGAACTCTCCTGATGTAAAGCTCCACCCGAAGTCTATAAAATAAATACCAAATCAAATATTGGGTCGAATTTACTCGATCTTCTTCTCCAAAATGTATGGCCTTTAGATTAATGATAGAAATCTCTACTGAATATATGGGAAGATGTCTGTAATGTATTAAGCTGACCTATTTTACTAAGGATATATTATTTGCTTGAAAGAAATCATAAAAGATATGATTGTGATTATTTCCTTTCTTGAACATAGCTAAGATCTTCCACCCTGTGAAGATTACAAAAACAGTTTAACAATAAAAACATTTAACCGTTCTTCATCTGTACTCATTTTTACTTCCGCATTTTTTTCTTAAATTTTCTTTCTTTTTTGTGTTTCTTATACATATGTAAGGGGTGTTATATGCCATTCTCATTCTGTCATAGCTTACCAGCTTCACTCTGGCTGCTCGAACTCTGACAGCTCGAATAAATAAATGAATGAATGAATAAATAAATAAATAAATAATACCAGCTGACCGTGCTTATCTTAATTTAATAGGAAAATTTAGCTGCAGTGTTTTAAAGAAGGCAATACAGGGTAAGTAACTCCTAACATGTTTACAGAATTATTTCCCTTGCAAGGTAGACTCCTTAAGTATAAATTTAATTAACAGTATTGTTGATGCGTCGGATAAAATGTTGGTTCGATAAAAGAAAATACCAGTTAAGGATCGAGATCGATGTAATCGGCGTGCCCCTTCGCTTGAACCAAAATTAGAAAGAATTATATATGTTAGTCGTTTTATTTAATGATATTCTTAGTGTGCACTTAGAATTAATCAAGAAAGTATATTATATTCATAAATCTTAGCTATTTTTCAAACTATATATTTTTGGTTAACAGAAATTTATAAATATGTGTGAACCAAAAGAGGAATTCCTACATAGCCACTCGATTGGCTACCATTGAAATTTACGTCAAGCCGCACTGTAACATCTTAAAAAGGGGAAGACTCTTGTCATTACAGATACATACAAACGCATTCAAACCTTGACCATTGTGTTTATACTGAACATACATACATACATACATACATACATACATACATACATGCCTGCATCCTTGCATACATACACACATACACACAAACATACATACATACATACAAACATACATACATACATACATACATACATACATACATACATACAAGAAAAAGTATATACCGTCAAAGAGGTCAGCTGTCTAGCTGATCTGAATATCTCCTTAAAAATTAAAAAGAAAAAGAGTAACTATCGACAACTGCTTCGAAACCTCCATCTTCTATATCCAAGTTACAAATTTACATCGTGGAATTTTTCACTGAAAGTTTTACCAGCCATAGTATGCAACACATAAAAGAAATATTAAATAAGTGCCTGGAAGTTTTTAGAGTGGGGAAACGCTTTACACAGGGTCAATGCCATTCTCTAATCGATGCATACATTTGCCTTAAAGAAAGAAGTAATCATCATTGCATGCAAACTTGATCGCAGGTGTTACATTAAAGTGTTCGTTCTCCTAAAGAGATGGCTAAACAAAAACAAGTTCTCACTTTCCCAACTGTTGGATGACCGTTGCTGGTCTTTGGTGAATGTATATCTGAACACTCAATATGCATCTTCGTGCAACTGAAATATGTAAATGGAGAGATTGGGTGAAAATCTGCGAAAATCGCTCGTTACTGGATTTTCTTGGTAGTGCTTGAGTGTGTTTCTCCCCCATAACTTCTATCCGCTTCCAACAGTCAGAAACCCAACGAGAGCAGTTAGTATCGATGCCTTCCACTTTTGAAGGTTTGATGTTACTCGCCAAAATGGTCTTCAGCTGATCTTTGAAATTCCAACCAAGCAACGACCGTGGTGTTGTAGGCCGTAGGGGATCTTATAGGTGTGATGTGAATCAGATTTGTGCACTACGTACAGATCCATTTCCTTTGGTGTCTATACAGCGTGGATTCGATGCTGTTCGTGTTGGTTCGACAGAGGATTTCTGTGAGGGTAATTTTATCTTGCCAGGAGACGGAATAGATCTTCTGAAAATTTTGAAAATTTTAAGTAATGAAGTATCTCAACTTACACCTATTCAAGAATAGTCAACATTTTGGATGCTGGATTTGATTACAGGCAAACATCAGTTCTAAATGCTTCCGCAAGAACTCCAAACACTTAGCGACTACAATTATAAACTTCGTAACTGGTACATATCACAGTATTTCTCATCTATCCTTTGAGAGAGACGTGCCCAACCAAACCGCTCTTATCATAACGAGACACTATAAAGAAATGACTTTCGTAGAAAACTAATGTACAAGGAACAGTTTCCACACATATTATGACTAAGAAGATAAAAATGATTTGAATCAACCCACTCCACAACGTACATGTAACATCGTTATGCCACCAACCTAACTGTATCTATAAAGAAATCATTCGCCAACCAAAAACAACCACAAACACCCCGAGCACAATAACATGAAACTGAATCATTATTACCTAGCCAGCATTGCATACCAGATCTCACACCACAATCGAAGATATACACCTAACAAGTTCCCACTTTAAATCCTGCTTGTATGTCAACAGAACCTCTATCTTGTTCACTTACATGATCGTACACATCTAAGGTGGTGAAGTTATTTTACTAAATTTTTTATTTTCAGAATGAATAGAGACAAAGGTAATATATTTTAATAGAAATATAGTACTAAAAGGGTTGAATTCAAATGCCTCGTACCATTGTACCCATTTGTCTTGTTGATCTTGCATCAAGAATAAACGTTGGTTCTAATCATAAGTAGTATTATGGTCAATGCCCTGTCTATCCTACGTTAAGTTCACAATACAAAGGCTTCCACTACCTCCTCTATCACCACGAGTATTTTATTCATGTTTTCATTTATGTACGATCTATAAATTGAAAATACATTGCTTTATCTATTTAGTTGTTTTGCTTCAGCAGCAGCAACTATTAGGTTAGTTAAATAGTATTCAATACATAATCCAAATTTGGAAGGAATAAGAGTTACTCGAAAGTGAATTAAAAACTATAAGTAGTTCTAATTATCATCAGTTTGCCGTCTACCTATTTATTTCTCAAATTGTATTTACCGTCTACTTCTCAAAAATGTGTTGACATTTTACTTGCTCGCAACTTATAGCTTTAAATTGCTCTGCAGTTTCAGGCTATACAACAATGGAATGTGCTGTCATAAAATGTGCTCACCTAGTCAAACTCCCCGTTCTCAAAACTGTAACACAAACATTGTTCTCATTTGTGCCTAACCGTCCCCAAGTTTTCAACTACAATTTCGGTATATTCTTCAATATAACATCAACAATGTTGATTAACCATGGTGTGTTGCTGATGTGTCTATAACTACAACTATCTTTCTTAATTCACAATACAACAGAATGTTTATTTAGTTTTATATAATGACGTCTATGATCACCGATTATTTTTTCCCCACTTGACTACCCCATTAACGCCTTAGAAACTGTACAAGAAAACTCTGTATCCGACTTGTTTAATGAAGTTCCTTGGCTGCCATACTTCTGTCTACATTTCTTATATTTGGCTCAGCTCCTGACATAAACTTCTACACATCTCCCGTTCCCTCAACGAAAAATTCGATAATTGTGATACTCAAAAGTTGACTGTCAAGGTCAGCTGCTAAGACCTGTTCCCTTCACTAACTTAGTATACTATTTTATCATTCTTATTGATTGTCTCTTTGATCTCAATCGCTTCTACACAAATCTAGTAATTTAATAAGCATTGGTTTCTGATTAACTGCTCAGCATTTGTGATTGCAAGGTCTCTGAGAACTTTGTCATGTCTTCACGAATAGAGATATATATCTCTTTATTTTGACAGAATAAGAATACAAGCTTATTCTTGTATTCTTGGGTATCTCAATCTCAATACTATATTCATTTAACATTGTCATCAAGGTTCCTTCTATGTAGATTGACTAGTATTAAAAGAGTGTCATAAACTGATGTCCATTTGAAGGATATTATATAAGGCAGCGAGCAGGCAGAATCGTTAACACGCTGAGCAAAATGCTTGGCGGCATTTCGTCTGACTTTACATTCTGAGTTCAAATTCTGCCGAGGTCGACTTTACCGTTTTTCCTTTTGGGGTCGATAAGATAAGTACCAGTTGAGCACTGGAGTCGACGTAATCGACTAGGCTTTCCCCAAAATTGCTGGCCCTGTACCAAAATTTGAAAGCAATATGAAGAAGATAGATAGATAGATAGATAGATAGATAGATAGATAGATAGATAGATATCCTTTAAGTTCGTTTATGAGAAATGTTTTGAATATGCATATAAAAGCTCCTATTCTATTTTGCCGTCTGTAACCTAATGACGCTAACTGGCGATACCAGTTTTTTGGGGTCGCACCGAGCTGTGCCCATATAACGTAGGATAAATATAGTAATAGTAATAATAATCCTAAGATGGGATCTATAAATATTCTAATGCATCGCTGCGCGCGTTTCCACAAATCATATTTCTTAAGACCACAGTCAGTATTCCTGTAATGGTAACAGTGCTGTCCGTAGTATCCATGGGCATCAGGTGGATCATGTTCATGCATTCATTTCTCCGCGGCTTCGATTGATAAAACGTAGTGATAATGCACAACTACGTAGTATCATGAAGTATAATGTTAAAGATTAGTTGGATAATGCAATTCCAGTTAATTCTCCTGTATTAAATAGAAAAATAAATCCTAATGATCATAATGTAATAAAAATAATAAAAGCGCCCTTTTAAAGCCTAGCCAGGCTCATGGCCCCGGTTTCTCGGTTTCAATGGCGTATACGTTCCCCAGCTGGACGGGACGCCAGTCCATCGCAGTGTTACTCATTTTTGCCAGCTGAGTGGACCGGAGCAACGTGAAATGAAGTGTTTTGTTCAAGAATACAACGCGTCGCCCGGTCCAGGAATCGAAACCACAATCTTAAGATCATGATGCTGACACCCTAACCACTAAGCCACGCGCCTCCACAATGATCTTAATGTAGTGAAAAAATTTTTAATAGGTGAGCCATAAATAGTAGCTGGTCAACTAAATACTTTAATTCTTGTCGGAATTGCAATAATTATTGTGGCGGCTGTGAAGTATGCTCGTGTGCCGACGTCTATACCAACTGTAAATATGTTGTGAGCTCACATAATAAAACCAAGAAGTCCAATAAATTATTCCAAGACTTCTGAATGTTTCTTTTTTTAATGAGTAATTAGAAACAATATGGGAAATTATACCAAATCCTGATAGAATTGACATATATACACTTCTGGAAGTCCAAAGAATCAAAATAAATGTTAATCTAGGACTGTGTTTCCCCCGCCCCTCTTAGATAAAAAAAAAATGTGGTATTAAAATTGCGTTCAATTAGTAGTATAGTAATTGCACCAGCAAAAGCTCGTCAAGATAGAAGTAAAATTGCGATAATAAAAATAGATCATACAAATAACGGGAGACGTTCAATTTATACTCCTTCTCATCGTATATCAATGATGATAGAAACATGTGATTTGTGGAAACGCGCGTAGCGATGCATTAAAATATTTATAAATTGCTTTCAAGGATTATTATTATTATTATTATTATTATTATTATTATTATTATTATTATTATATAATATGCCACCCCTCCATACACACTAGTAGCTTACCTCCTCAGACATTTTCTTTCTTCCATGTTTACTTTTTCTCTCAACAAGCTCTCGTCTCTTAGTATCATTCACGCTTTTTGTCATAAACGTGGATTAGTTAAGAAAACAATATTTGTATTGAACACACTATTTATTGCCCAGTTGCTCGACGGAATGCATAATAGTTATGACGTCGCCCCAACTTTAAAAATTATTATGTCTATGCAATAAACAAATCATTAGTTAGTTGGAACCTTCGGCCATATAAGAATTCAATGCCAAGAATATCAATAAGTTTATTTATTCTCTTGTTATACACACATGAATATCGATATCAATACTATTATCAATATCGTGTTATAATTAATAATGATATTTAGAATGTTATTTCTGTTGAAGTTTTTCTGTTGTTTTTGCTGTTATTGTTGTTGTTGTCGACTTGGTTCTTTTCGAAAATCATTATTTCTTTCATTTCTGAAGGCGTCCAAGAAATTCATTTAAAATAAATGCAGGACACCCCTAGTTTGTTAGAGCAATGATGAGGATGCAGTAGTGGTTAGTTCATCAGTCCAGATTCAATATTCCAGAGCAGTGTTTCTCATAGGGAAGAAGCAATCCCCGCTTAAGGATCGAGGCTAAGAAAAATGAGAAGAGGACGAACAAATTGTCATGTATAATAAAATTACAATGGTTTTAGACTTTTTAAACTCCCCCGTTGCCATGACTAAAAGAGAAAAATTATATGAATGCAAAATCTATTTTGTTTCCTCAGTTATAAAGAGATTGATGAAGCAAAAAATTTCACCAATATTGAAGATGTATTGTGATCTCTCAATCTGAGACCCACTTTTCTAGAGTGCGTTCTCATTGCCTTTTCCGGCCCATGGTAGGATCTGAACACAACACTGTAAGCTATCAACTTAGCTACCATGTCCACACAAAACTGCGGTAGCTACCGAGGGCTAAGTGAGTTCACTGTTTGACTGCTGAATATGTTGGCAATAGACGTAATGTATTACTGGTGACAGGATACAAACCACTGAATCATTGTCTATTTGTCCAGTACACTAACAAGTTGATCATCTTCACTTTCATGAGTTCGGAGACGAATAGAAACTATATTTAAGTTTATGTACCTCTAACACTAAGTCGTATGCGCGAGACTGTTTTGATTCAAGATCAAAACCAAGTCACTTCGCTCGCAGCTCGCTGTCTTGAGAAAGGCATGAACGTTACTGTCTCATTCGTTTTCACTTATAACTATGCTTCATATTTTTAAAAAAATCAAATTCTGAACTCACAAATTTTTAATCAGTCAAATATTATTCAATGGTGGCCGGTTCTCTACTATTGGTAAAAGACTTATAGACATTGTAGACTTAAACCAACACTGCGGGTAGTGGTATTACCCGGGTTGTCATTAGCGAACTCTATCCTACCTCAAGCATTCAGCGGCATAAGAAATTTTTCCGGTACGTCCTGCCAGTCTCGGAAGTTCCTAAAAAGGGCTACGGGTGCCGTCATTCCTCTTCTGATTAAAAAAGACTCTGTTACGAAACATTTGCGAAGGACAACGTTCAACCACTTACAAAACCTGGCGATGGATCCTAACAACTAACACCTTTACCATACATTATCAGTTGCATTAGCCGTTGCATGTTTTGTTATAGATACTCTTGCTTTAGATGCTCTGTTACTTCATCCTTCATTGTTGCTGTTGTTGTTACTATTTCTGTTTCGATCATGTTTTAATTGTTTTTTGCCTACGTTCTATTATTTTGTTGCTGCTTCTTCTGCTAACGCCGTCTCCTTCTCGTTGTTGCACAATAACACTTTTTTCCGGTATCACCTTCTTCCTTTAGTCGAAATGTTTATTGCCTCAAAGTTAAATTATATTGAATACCGCCGCCCCTACTTCTAAAGTGTCAAAACGAAAGGCTAGTTTGCTCAGAATACTTACTTAGTAAACAAAACACTGATCGCACCTTTCTGGAAAACTTTCTTTCAACACAGCTTTCTTTTCCTCTCTCCAAAGTCAACAATTCTCGTTCTTTCTATAGTTCTGCCTTTCTCTAACTGCCATGACCCCTGCTGCCTTTCAACATTAATCTCTCTCTCTTTTTCTCACTCTCTTTCCCTCTCTCTCTCTCTCTCTCTCACTCTCTCTCTCTCTCTCTCTCTCTTTCCCTCTCTCTCTCTCTCTCTCTCTCTCTCACTCACTCTCTCTCTCTCTTTCTCCCCTATTATGTCTTCTTTTCTTCTCTTAGTTACTCTCTATCTGCTATTACTCGCGTGCAACTTTTTCTTTGTTCATGCTTCCTCTGTTTCTTTTTCGTGGTGTAAACACATTTAGACAAATATCCTGACATTGCTATACATGCAAACACATGTATAAAAATATATGCATACATAGACAGACACAAATGTATACAAAAACACACATAAACGCACATACCCACATAGGTGCACTGACCACAGAACCTCAAACATTTCACTGTTTTACTTTAAAAGACTCTTCTTTCACACAACTATTCAGTAACAAAAGCGGAAGAATTAATCATCTTAAGCGAACTGCATTGTTTCGCAGCCACTCTGGTGTTATGACATCGGCAAATCTTACATGTGGCGCTGTTAAATCTGCAATATAGACACAAGGGGATATAACAAAGACATCAGTAACGAAATCCTTAAAACATTTTGAATACTCCCCACATCATTAGTGTGGTCACTATTAAATGTCAAATCGTCAAAAACCAATTTGTATGTATACATACATACATATATCCAGTGATCTATCTAGTAATATCTAGTAATAACTGGTAGGGACAAATAGACTTAATTTCCCTTTTTATAGTATCACCTAACAGACAAGTAATCTGAATATCCGGTCTAGGCCGCGTTTACGTCAGAAAAATAAATATAGTAACATGGACTTAACGGATTATCATCAACGTCCACTCTCAGTTTCTATATTGATGCTTACATTCAGTTTTGTTTTACCTTCAGGTAAGTCTTTTATATTTCTTAATTGAGAAAATTTTAGGGAATGCATTTTTCAAAGTAATTTTTCCTTTTACTTAAAATTTCACTTCAAACTTTCGTTGCTTATACTTCCTTTTGTTTTGTTTTCTTTGATGATTTAGGAAAAAAGTAGCTGCTTTCAGAAATAGTAATTTTTTTATACTCATCGTCGTCATCATCGTAATCATCGTTGTTGTTGTTGTTGTTGATGATGATGATGATGATGACGATGATGATGATGATGATGATGATGATGATGATGATGATGATGTAGTTGTTGTTGTTGTTGTTGTTGTTGTCATCGTCTGGTAAATTCGTGTCCCTTTGCCTTGTAGTAAATGAAACTAGAAATGCCTGAAATTACTTAAGAGAACACCTTTTTCTCCAGCCCGTTTATTTTCGTTGCTTCTATTTTTGTCAGCAGACGACAGATTTACAATTCAATGCTACAGGAGTTAGAATAAAGACGCCAAAGGTTCTGATCAGTTTGTCAAATTAGTGGAATTAATTATACTATCTGTAATTAGAATTTATGAATTGGGTTTATTTCTTCAATTTTTTGTCTTATAAAACCCAGCTGCTATAGAGGAAGAAATTTAAAAAAACTAGAATCAACGTGTTTTTTCTTCATTTTCATGGTGAATTTAATTAAAATTCTTGCTATAGAAGCGTGTGATAATCCCTAGATCTTCACATAATGTCTGTACAATTGACGTGTTTCACAGATATTTCACTCTAAATAAAATTTCATTCAAACTGTTATCCTTATCCGAATTACATCTCATCTGATTGCTCTCTTGTATTTTTCTTGAAACCCATAAGATAATCACGCAGAATTTGTTAATCTCTGAGATCCCAGTATATGTCTCACGATATGACCAGAAAGCATTTACATATGGAAATAAATCAACCAAATATTTTATATCGTATGTTAGAGATTCCTTAAATATATGGTATTTGTAATTTCTTATTTTCACCTAGATGTTTCTTTAAAATTTATCTGTTATGCAAAGATATACACTTCGGGTTACGATATTTATATACATACATACATGCATACATACATACATATATATTTTGCGCTTTTACTTGTTTCAGTCATTTGACTGTGGCCATGCAGGAGCGCCACCTTTAGTCGAGCAAATCGACCCCAAGACTTATTCTTTGTAAGCCTAGTACTTATTTTATCGGTGTCTTTTGCTGAATCGCTAAGTTACGGGGACGTAAACACATCACCATCGGTTGTCAGGCGATGTTGGGAGGACACAGATACACAAAGATATACATACACATACATATATATACATATATACGACGGGCTTCTTTCAGTTTCTATCTACCAAATCTACTCACAAGGCTTTAGTCGGCCCGAGGCTATAGTAGAAGACACTTGCCCCAAGGTGCCACGCAGTGGGTATGAACCCGGAACCATGTGGTTGGTAAGCAAGATACTTACCACATAGCCACTGCTGCGCCTATATATATATATATATATATATATATATATATATATATATATATATATATATATATATATATATATATATATATATATATATATATATATATATATATATATATATATATATATATATATATATATATATATATATATATATATATATATATATATATATATATATATATATATATATATATATATATATTAACTCTATCATGATTTGGTAATAGATTTTAGAAAGGAATGGTTCCTTAATGATTGTCTCTAAAACTTGCTGAAGAGAAGGTTGAATATTTAAAATGTTACATGAGAGAGTACACAATCAGGTACTCTAGCCTTAATTAGGAGATATAATAAAGCCACCCCATATCTGAAAAAACTAATGATTGAGTATAATAGATACGAATCATACAAGTGTGAATGATTGGAGCATTAATAGAAATAGGATTGGAGACATTTTCAAAACAGATTTGTAACAAGATGACATGTTAAATAGCAAATGCATCTGAATACTGCATGTTTCAAATTTAATTTTGCTTCAGACACTTTCAATGAATATTCTGTTAAAAAAAGAAAAGTAAAACATGATTTCGTGTACATTTCTTTCATTTTTATTACTCACTGTTTCTCGTTACTTAATTTATAATGAAATGAAACTAGTAAAAAGTTAAAGATTTGATATTTAGAATACCAAGAATAGTAATATATCTCGTATGTGTGTATATATATATGTGTGACTGTGTGTCTGTGTGTCTCTGTGTGCCTCTGTGTGTGTGTGTGTGTGTGTGTGTGTGTGTATTTTTATGGATTAGTTATATACAAGTGTGGAGGCGCAATGGCCCAATGGTTAGGGCAGCGGACTCACGGTCATAGGATCGTGGTTTTGATTCCCAGACCGGGCGTTGTGAGTGTTTATTGAGCGAAAACACCTAAAGTTCCACGAGGCTCCGGCAGGGGATGGTGGCGAACCCAGCTGTACTCTTTCACCACAACTTTCTCTCACTCTTACTTCCTGTTTCTGCTGTGCCTGTAATTCAAAAGGTCAGCCTTGTCACACTGTGTCACGCTGAATCTCCCCGAGAATTACGTTAAGGGTACACGTGTCTGTGGAGTGCTCAGCCACTTGCACGTTAATTTCACGAGCAGGCTGTTCCGTTGATCGGATCAACTGGAACCCTCGACGTCGTAAGCGACGGAGTGCCAACAAAAACAACAATATACAAGTTCTCAACCAATGTAGGACGTTTTCTGGTGGAAATATGCTTATTAACAAAAATGCAATAAAATAGTAATAAATACGAATACAAATTTCGAAAGTCTCTCGAGATTTTTGCTTTACTTTTTGTTTTGCATTTTGTTATTCTTTCATCCACTGAAACTGTATAATGAACGCTTAATCAAATCATTAGTATACTGGTTAATTAACCATATATTTCTCTATTGCAATATATTAAGTTAAATGATTCACAAGAATGTTTCTGTCATTCAGACAGAAGCGTTCAAAACCGATTTGTTGCGCCTTTCAATAGAGAAAATTATTAATGTTGGTTTTATGAACTTTTAACAGGAAATTAAAACTTTTCTTAATATTTTTAAAGGCGCAGGCGTGGTTGTGTGACAAGAAACTTGCATTCCAACCACTTGATTCTGGGTTCAGTCCACTGCGTGGCACCTTCGGGAAGTGTCTTCTACTATAGCCTCGGGCCAACCAAAGCCTTGCGAGTGGACCTGGTAGACCCTCGTGTTATATATATATATATATATATATATATATATATATATATATATATATATATATATATACGAGTGTATGTGTGTGTGTGTGTGTATGTGTGTGTGTGTGTGTGTGTGTGTGTGTGTGTGTCCTATCACCGGTGTTAATATGTGTTCTGAAAAAAAAGGGGGGAAAATTTAAACTGAGGTCAATTCACTTGACTAAAATTTCTTCAAGGCGGTGCCTCAGCATGGCCGCAGTCTAAGATAAAAGAGGAGGAGTGTAATCGTACAAATATCCCAATTATGTAATTTAATGAACTTGGATAGACGAAAATCAAAATCCACCTGGCAGGGCTTGAACGGATCTTTTTTAAAACGGGGGCCACATTTTTCATTAACGAAACACTTTGAAACTTGGAACACTGGTAGAATGTGTCATATAAAACATCTTTTTCTCTTAGTCTTCTTAAAAAAAGAAAGAAATCCATAAGTTATTCCATGTTAAAGTTGTCGTATTTCTGTAATTTCAACCAATCACTGACGTCCATTCAGCCGATATACATTAAGTGCCGACTACATAAACAAACGATTCTGAAACAATTAACCCTAACCCTAACCCTAACCCTAACCCTAACCCTAGGGTTAGGGTTAGGGTTAAGGTTAGGGTTAGGGTTAAAGCAAATTTAAAATGAAAAAAGCAAATAAAACGAAGGTATGGAGATTAAATACGCTTTACATCGCTTAATCAGCCAAAGGAGTAAATATAAACAACTGAATACTTGTCAGTGATTGATTGAAATTATCGAAATAAGACAATTTTTTACATGAAATAAATTCGAATACAAAAATATTTTTCTGTTCTATAACACAAAATAGATAAGTATACGAAGTTTGAAAGTCTTTCCGTACCAAAAACACTACGTAAAACATTAATGAAAAATGTGGCCCCCGTTTTAAAATAGATCCGCTTGAACTCACAGCTGACAGGGTAAAAGTTTACACTATGATACAGGGATCATAGCTCACATTTTATTAATTTATTTACATTTACCCATGTCGTACACATATGAAAATATCTCCATTTCTCCATTTCTATTACCGGCAATGCTTATGAAAGTAAATCAGACACGAAACACCAAATGTCATCAACTGCGCGATGGACCACAAATATATTCAATTTGAAAATACTTAGAAAAGATCTGAAGTACATTGGCCCGTTTATGGAACACAGTACCCTATTATTGAAATAAATAAGCACGCAAGTTAAGGGAGGATAGTGAAGGGTGAGAGAAAATGAAAGCAGCAGAGAAAGAATTACAAGGTTATTTATTATCTGCCTAAATAAACATTTTGTGGAGGCGCAATGGCCCAGTGGTTAAGGCAGCGGACTCGCGGTCATAGGATCGCGGTTTCGATTCCCAGACCGGCAGGGGATGGTGGCGAACCCTGCTGTACTCTTCCACCACAACTTTCTCTTACTTCCTGTTTCTGTTGTGCCTGTAATTCAAAGGGTCAGCCTTGTCACACTGTGTCACGCTGAATATTCCCGAGAACTACGTTAAGGGTACACGTGTCGGTGGAGTGCTCAGCCACGAGCAGGCTGTTCCGTTGATCGGATCAACTGGAACCCGCGACGGAGTGCCAACAACAACAAATAAACATTTTAATCAGTTATAGGTGTGTCTCTCTTCTCTGAGGTGTAATGAGTAAGGCAGCCAATGAAACGGAAGAATCCAGTTAGTTACACTTTTCTTAAATGTCGTTTCATCATGCTTCTATAAGTTAAATTGCAAAGAGACCCCCACCCCTCAAGGAAAAAATACATTGGCGAGGAAGGGAGACTGTTCAAACTTCATTTTCACAACACCACAACCATAGCCCTCATTTTTATTCCTGCGATATACATACACACAGAAATTCACACACAGAAACACACACAGACACACACACACACACACACACACACACACTCACTCACACATGCACACGCACATACACCTATACTCACATACGCTCTAACTTTGTTAATTTATTTACCTATCTCACTACCAACACTTTCTCGTCTTTATTTATCTCTATCACCCTTCTTATAGCTATGTATCTGTTTATCTATCTATCAACCTCAGATCGTCAGCCTACAAATATAATCAACTCCACACCCAGGACATTTATTTACATGGGTTTGTTTAACTGTTCGAATTCCCCAGTACTTCAGTAGATGTCAAACAATGCTGTGTGTGCTTTCTAGTGAGAATGACCGCGGCTAACCTTTACCATTACTCATCTTTTTCTTTATTTTCTTCACTAAACTTGAAGACATTGCAGGAATAAACGATTTGCTCGATAAAACAAGCTTCCAAGGACATGTTACACTCAAACGAAATACTTTGTTTAACTAACACACACTTTCTTAATATGTTTTCGCTTTTTTTTTTCTTCAAATTCGTGCATAAATACCAATATTAGTTGCCCATGGTAAATTTAAACCACCCAAGAAGAAAGAAGCGTCTAGATAAAGATTTATTTTGACCTTTTCTAAGTAAAGTAATGGCGGTAAAACATAGTCGTTCATTTATTTTTCTGTAACGATAAACATTTTAGAAATAATAAAGTCAACTCAGAAGTGCTAGCCTTGCGAGTGGCATCAGTTCTACACTGAACTAAATGAATCATTTTATAACACACATTTAGAGATTAATATATCAAAAGAAAACAACAAGAAACAATGTACATTGATGAGGTGGCGTTTCCTCCAAAGAACCAAAAGATGTCGTAATCAAGTAGTAGTGTATTTCAAGTTTAGTTCTTTTTATAGTGACAGATGTAGTTAAAGATACTGATAAACTCCATGTCAATCATGATCAAGTAGGCTTGTGAAAGATGATGTCCTAGTGTGACTTATGACTGAAACTATTAAAAAGAGCGAAGGAAAAATGCTTGGAGCAAGCCATAACGCTCTTAGATGTGCATGTATTTGTGTGGGGGTATGTATGTTTATTATTCTCTGAAATAAAATCTATTTTTGCATGCCAACTAGTTCCTTAGTGATTCTCATCACTATTTCAGTAAATATGCTGACATGCTTCGCTAATGAGGTTATAGTATTAATGGGTGACTTCAGATTCTCCGATACCGATACAGGCATGACTATGTGGTTAAGAAGTTCGATTTGCAACCACGTTATTTCGGGTTCAGTCCCATAGCGTGGCATCTTAAGCAAGTGTCTTCTATTACAGACCCGCGCCGACAAACGCTTTGTGAATGAATTTGGTAAGTGGAAACTGTGAGGAAGCTCGTTGTATATGTGTGTACGTATGTTTATCACACCACCACCATACAACGCTTGACAACTGTTGTTAGTTTGTTTGTGTACTCAAAAAGTAAGTACCAGACTTTTGAAACAATAAGTACTGAAATCGATTTTTTTGACTAAATCCTTCAAGCCAGTGGCTGCATGGCTGCAGATCAATGACTGAAACAAGCGAAAGATAAGATATACTTACCGAAATAATTCTAATATATACTTGTTGACTAATACTGTAGATATGTATTGTTCTGTTCTATTCTTCTTTTTCGCCACATTTGTTTTTCTTTCTAGTTAAGTTCACGGCATTAAATATATTAACCTTTACTTAATTATACCACTATCTATATATTCCAGGACTGGGTAAAAGATGTTATGTGTGCTACAGCGGCGAACAGCAGACATCAAAAAGTTATTGTCCGCCACAAAGTATTACGGCTCCGTATCTCACCAATTCTGAAGCTTGCTATGGCAGTTGTTTCGTTCGGGTAACAAAGCAAAATCCGAACGGTAAGTAACAAGCATCCTAGACAGAATTCTTAAGTTTATTTTACAAAACAGATGAAAATCACAAAACATTTGTAATATAATTAAAATATATTGAGTCCGAATTTCGATGTTTGTCACAAAAGAAACTTCGAGAATAAATATGACATAGGCGCAGACATAACTGTGTGGTTAAAATTTCACTTCGCAACCACGCGGTTTTAGGTTCAGTGCTACTGCGTACTCCATCTTGAGCAAGTGTTTTCTACTATAGTCCCGGATGAGCGAATTCCTGGCGAAAATAGTTGCTAGTACTTCGAACAAGCTGAGTATCGACACCCTTCAATTCTTCCTTTTAGACAGACAGACATATAGATAGATAGATAGATAGATAGATCTTCACAAAGAGTAAATACAGGGTGACCTCTGCCGTTCGACGACGAAGATTCTGTTGTTCGATCAACTGAATTACCTGCTCCTGAATAACATGTAAGTGGCTGGGGATTCTTTTGACACATGAACCGTAATGGATTCAACGTGACACAGTTTCAGTCTACCCAGTTTTTCTCACTTTGGCTTGAGGCTAAAGAAGATGCTATGTGGTGGAATCAAATTCGAGAGCTTGTGGTTCGAAGTGAACCATTCGATCATACTGTGCCAACGTAAATGTAGGAATTTTTCAAATTTTGTTCTCTTTTATTTCGAAAATCCTAAACACAAGACGTGTTGCCCCTGAGCTCATGATACCCTGAGTTTCTGGTACCTTCACACTGACTTGTCTACATCACAAACATCCATCCCCCCTCTCTGTGAATCTGAGTCGCTATGAATACGTAATGGCTCACCATTTAATGGTTGTGTGTAAAGAAACTAAATATTGAGAAATTATCCTAGTATATAAGATAATTATTGCTGATGAAGAAAAGTAATCATTGGTGTTCATTCTAATCAATCCCGATGGATTTCAAAGCAAACTAGACCTCGAACTCAGAACTAAATTGTACAGAAATAAAGACAATGTATCATTTAATCCAATGCTCTGACGTTTCTAACTTAAGCACAAGGCCTAAAATTTGGAGTGGAGAGGGGTTAATCGACTGAATTGGCCCCGGAACTCCAAAGGTTCTTTATTGTATCAACTCTTACATGATGAAAAAAAAACGATCAAAAGCAAAGTTGAGCTCGGCAGGATTTTGAGTTTGAACGTAAAGAGCCAGAAGAAATACAAGTCATTTTGTCCAACACTAACGATTCTGCCAATCCTCAGCTCTTATTCCGTTTAGTATAACTGAAAACATTCATACTTTATATTGGCACAAAACCAATATAGCATATGTAAAGTTTGAATGTAAATATTTAGAAATAAAATAATAATGTAATAGAAGATATCAGTATAAATATTTACTTTGAGAACTTACAATGACACAAAACCAATATAACGTATCAACATTTAAAGAGACAGTTGACTAGTTTTTATCTTATCCACCCCAGAAGAATGGAAAGTAAAATTGAAGTCAACGCGATTTAAACATGGAACATGATTAGATAAAGTGATAATATTTATTTCGATACGACCGTTTCTACCATTATACAGAATAGCGCATGTGACCGAGATCACAACATTCCCCTGTACGGGACGCCAGTCTTTTAGTTGTAGGGGTGAAGACCAGCAGGAGGAAGGGATTGAACTCAGAACGTAAAAAGGCGAAAAATGTCACTTTACATTTTGTCAGACGTGCTACCGATTGTGCCAGTTCACATGCATGTGTGTGTGTGTGTGTGTGTGTGTGTGTGTGTGTGTGTGTGTGTGTGTGTGTGTGTGTGTGTGTGTGTGTGTGTGTGTGTGTAAGCAATAAGCAGTGGATTGACAAAAGGTTAAAATACGAAATTTTGACATTTTGAGTTCAAATCTCGCCCAAAGTTACTTTTGATCCCAAATCTTTTGTGGGAGTGGGAAGCGATAAAATAAAGTACCATTCAGCTATACCACTTCTAGTCTGATGCCTTGTACCTGTGTTTAAAAAAAATTCGCCGTTAATCAGCAACATTAAGAGAAAACAAAACAACAGCCACTATATAATGATTTTTAAATAAATCTTCTCTGCATATCTCATTGCAGTTATATTTCGTGGCTGCACCGACTTACATCCTGACCTACCACCTCATTTACCACTCAAAAGTTGTCGCAGCTATTCAAACGAACAATGGTGCTTCTGTGATACAAACCTCTGCAACAGAGCTTCGATGGGTAAGTTTTTTTTTAAATATCGCATAGAGTCTGACAGAGTATATAAATCATGTGACAGTGTCTGCTGATCGAATAGAAAGCCTACTGATTAAAACATCGATGGTTTATATTCGGCCACGAGCAATTGTGTTAAAACACTTACACATACAGTTAGTCAAATCAGTCAATAGTACAAAGGTACTACTGGGATATATAGTATAATGGTCTGAGCAAATCAATTAATGTAAAATTGATTTCGAGACGTCTAAAATAATCGGGCATGGTTTTGTCGATTGTGTTGATTCCAGTATTCTGTTGGTGCTAATTTTTATGGACCACTGAAGGATAAAAGACAAAAATGACTCCAGTATAATTTCAACTTAAAACGTAAAGTTCAGTAATTAAACATGACGTTGTTTTGTTCGTCACTCTACTGAGTCTGCTCATCCATTATGTAATTAGTAAGCAATTCATTAGCTTACCGTCAATGCTGAATAAAGGGGGTTTTTTCTGCGTAGCGGCACGAAAAGCATCAATTTACAGGAAATACCACATGACCTGGTGAGTTTCATATGACGTTGCTTAGCCTCTGATCAGCTCTGATTAAGCAAACTTATAATCGGAGTCATTCCATCTGTGACCATCCTGTCATTTTCAATATCATTGACTCTATTGTCAAGCATGTTCTTTTTCACCTAAGGGTATCATTAGAGGGATATTTAGCAATTTATAACAAGTCGAGTGATCGCATAGAAATTCCCTCATTGGCCCGTCAGAATATTACAATATTGTTGTTTTTATTTAGCCCAAGGTCGACCTTGACCAAGCAGACATATGATCGAAGACTTCCATCTATAACCATCTCGTATTTTCGGGAATAATCTACTTCGAACTGTTTTATCTAATATGTTGTTTTTTAAGAACACCTCTGATCAAGGACAATGTTTCGCAATTTTTTCCCCACAGCTACTTCGAATATATATATATATATATATATATATATATATATATATATATATATATATATATATATATAGAGAGAGAGAGAGAGAGAGAGAGAGAGAGAGAGAGAGATGAGGTCAAGTTAAAATTGTTGAAGGTGAAATGTAAATTCAAATTAACCTCATTACTAGTTTTAAAGTTAAAACCAATAAATGGGTTACGGATTAAAATTTTAACTGAAGTTAAAAATTTCTAACTTTGGCATTAAAGCAAACTAAAATTTAAAAGCATTAAAATAAATTTATGGAATAATTGGTGAGACTAAAACAATAATGATGATGGTGAGAACATCAACATCAACAATACCAATAACAATAATAAAACAAGAGCACGCAGAAAGCGCAAACCTCCGCCAAAGCAACACCAACGTCCTTTCAACGATTAGCCAGAGATGATTCTTAAAATGAGATTATCTGAAATAAACTCGACTGCTCTCACAAACGAGAATACTAAAAATGAACCCGATCGCTCTCAAAATTTATGTAAAAAAAAAAAAAGGCGTTACAACCGTATCTGATTCTTCAAGTGCATTAGTTCTGTGTATGCACATATATTTACTAAATTGCTGACATTTATCAATGGTTTCTCCCATTGTGTTGATATACTATTTTGTATCATTAATAAGATTGTCAGTATTCTTGAAGACACGGGTATGCTTGTGTACGTATATGTATTACTGAAAAATGTTTGTTAAAATGTTTTGAAATATTATATTTAAATGGTTATTATACCCACATAAAACCGGGTGAAAGCACGTGCTCAAGACATCAAGGAAAGCGAGGGTGTGGGGAGCCTCGCATAGTTTTCTTTTCTAATGCCGATCTTTCCATATTAAATTGTTTATTTTCTCTATTGAATAAAATGTGTTGAAAATTGGCATTTTAGCTGTTGACCTAGTAATAAGTAAATAATTTGCTTTTATTATTTAGTGTTATTTAGTTTAATTAATAAAATTAAAACAAGAAAAATTGGTTTTATTTAATAATAAAGTTGTGGTGCATCGCCGTAAGGTGAATTTTTTAATCTATTATTTACCACTAAGCACTTATTATGACTTAACGTCTTGTCAGGTGGACAAATGTTAGGGTCGATATTGCATCATTGTTGGACAATGCTAAGAACACCAGTTAATCTAGTCTTGGCTCAAGGTTGCTGATTTGTAGGGAAGAAATATAGTTGACTGGAATGACTTTTATACATGCCAGGCAAGGATTTATTTATTCTATCAGCGAATGAACAACGAAACAAATCACTGTAAGATTTAACGTAAAACATGAAGTGAAAATATTAATAGTCATTTAATATAATTCGTGAAATATGTTTGTGTGTTATGAAGGGAGATGAGATTTTATGTTTAGGTTAGGATATTTCTTTGAAGAAAGTAATTTAATCCTGATTTAGCCATCTGACTGTCCTTCAGGTGATTGATATAACACTTTATAATATGTGATAGAATTTACAATGTTTAGTTACAAACAATGTGGAGTTCTTTTATAAAGTCAAAACCAAAAACTTGTCGGGGAATATGGGAAGAATTATTCATGGCATTCGTACATTAATGAAGCTAAATGATTAGAACGAGAATCGAAACTGGATCGCATTCTTAACTTACTTTTAGTTTAACATTGGAGCCGTTTTGATAAGGCACAAGGTCCTTTGTTTTCAAGAAGAACTGAGCTGTTATGATATTCACAACTTTCCTAAGCATGTCATTGGAGTGAAAAGATTTTAAAAGCGAACTGAAACCACGTACCGACCGGGCTAATGAAATGGAAATAAATTCTAATAAGATTATATAAATTTTCCGAAACAGTTTGCTTTAACACATTCTCTGTTGTTCTGCATCATTTGTAAATTTGTTCTGGAGATTGTCAACATTTTACATAATTATTCTGAATTTCTATTCTTTTTTTCAGATGAGCTAAGAAATCCTCCTACTGAGGAGGAGGAAGAAATAATTCCGAAAAGAACGGAAGAAAGTAAAGTGCTGCCGTTTCCAAATAACAAAGCCAATGAACCAACAGAGAGAAACAATTACATAACCCGAACTACACATCCAGTAAAACCCCAATGGTTTTTGAAACGAGTACCATCACAACTAAAAGATCACAAAAACCTTTCAGGTGGTCCAGAAGCATATTTGAACATTCCCATATCAAACAGTAGCTCCAGTACTTTTGTAGTGAATAAGATCGCTTGGGAATCTGAAAGAACGACTAGAGGCATAAACGGTTCGGAATCTTGCACAGAATCGATGTCTCGTCAATGTTTACCTTCGCTATTATTAGTTTATGTCACATTGATGGTATCTCTCTGTGTGAGACTTCAGTTATTTAAAAACTACTAATTTAAAATCAGTCTAATCTTTAACCCAAGCAGTTGTTAATTGTAAAAAGGGGCTTTTTCTAATTCATTTTTTTTTCCTTTCGTGTAGTGAGAATGGGGTAAGTTGTTTCTAGTGTACTTTTCGCTCGCTTTTAGACAGTGTGTGTGTGTGTGTGTGTGTGTGTGTGTGTGTCTGTGTGTGTGTGTGTGTGTGTGCGCGTGTGCGTGTGTGTGTGGTAGAACCTGCTCGGCTGCAAAGCTGGACTAATTTGAAAATGTTACGCTCACTCATGTATACCACTTAACCAGTTTCACACATTACTAATGGAACTAAACTGATTACCAGTAACATTATTCCAGTTGCTGAGGTTGAAGTTGAAGTCATAACGAATATTTAGCCCAGTAAGAGTATTTTAACTCAGCACCGAAAACTGACAAAATATTGGTTTCTTGCGACTAGACTAAAATGCCTTATACATTAACAGTGGAAATGAAGTGTAATTGCTTCAATCAAGAATCGAAACTGGCTTCTCAGTCTCGGCACATCAAGATCTTATCTGTTGCCTTCTGGAGCTCAACCAATTCTAAGACAAACTGATTTCTGATTTAAGCAATAAATATTTTGAGTAGAATAAAATTGTGTCTCTTCATGCCTTTCTCGACTGTGGTAATAACGTAAGTGGTGTAGCCTTGCTAATAGTGTAGCTAGAGTGTGTGCCAGCTGAGGCAGCCCTTGAATTTACCACCCCGCCTCCAATACAGGTTTATACAGCATCAAAAGTGCATCCCACATAAAAGTGTCACCCGGGGTGGACTATCCCACATCGCCCTCGCTAGTAAGGCTACTGATTGTTGCGTCCATCAAAACTAGGAGTGAAATAAACGTAAACTGCTATAAATCATAGCCCAGTTTAAGAACACTAATTGATCCTTCTTTACCTTCAGAGGAGTTCACTTTATTACAAGAATTCGAGCAAGGACTTCGGTCTGAGAATAACTTCCTTCCTTCCTACCAATCTTAGAGGCCCTGAAAAGTATCACGGAGCTACTCTTTCTCCTTTGACAATACCTTCAAAAATATTTAGCTTCACCTTGAGAGTTGAAACTAGTTCTTAGTGAAGGCGCCTGACGTATTCGGATATTCGGCACACGATTGTAAAGCCATGAGTTTGATTCTAGGCGGTGTGTTGTATTCTTGCACAAGACACTTATTTCTCGTTGCTCCAGTCCACTCAGCTGGCGAAAATGAGTAGTACCTGTATTCGAATGGGTCAGCCTTGTCACATTCTGTGTCACGCTGAATCTCCCTGAAAACTACGTTAAACGTACGCGTGTCTGTGAAGTGCTCAGTTACACGTTAATTTCGCGAGCAGGCTATTCCGTTGTTCGGTTCAGCTGAGACACTCGTCGTCGAAACTGACAGAGTACCAGTTAGAGATAAGTTCTTGTATTTGATTCCAGTCTGCAACCATTTCCTTTCCCTTACATCACTAATACATTTTGAGAAAATCAAATGCATCATCCAATCTCATCCTCCTCCCCGCCTCTTCCAATTGATTTACCTAATCGACTACACTGTTAATTAGATATCACTCTGTTTCATTTATGCTCGGTTACTTTTACAGACTTTTAAAATTAACACAGGACATCTGTTTCTTAAGACTATAGAAGTTGGATGCCATAATATTCATGCATTATCTACACATTAGCGATGTTATAATATGTGACATCCTTACAACTGGGATCTAAACTGGATTGAAACTGCAGGTCACTGAAAACTAGTATTTTTTTCCACATTTATTTAATAAAATCACCATAATTTCAAAACGGCGAGCTGGCAGAGATGTTAGCACGCCGGTCGAACTGCTTAGTGGTATTTCGTATGTCTTTACGTTCCGAGTTCAAATTTCTCCGATGTCAACTTTGCCTTTCATCCCTTTCGGGGTCGATAAATTAAGTGCTAGTTGCGTACTGGAGTCGATCTAATCGACTGGCCCTCTCCCCAAAATTTCGAGCCTTGTTCCTGGAGTGAAAAAAAAAAAAAACATAATTTTTCCCCAAACGCTGATGCAAATATTGTTTCTGATTTAGACACAAGGTCGAGGATAATTCGATACCGTTGGCCCTGATACTTTGTTATCGACCCCGAAAGGGACGAAAGACAAGGTGAACCTCGGTGGGATTTGAACTCAGAACGTTAAGAGCCAAAGCAAACATAACAAAGTATTTTATACAACGCTTTGCTGATTCCGCCAATCTACCATTCAGGACTATAAAAAAGAGTAGCATAAATGAACTCAAATACTTAGTTGCCTTTGAAGTGGTTAGAGCTAATAATGATTTCTTTCAAGTAACACAACACTACATTTGTGGCATTTAGTATTTGATATTCGACTTACATTACATTCCTAGAGCATATTGTACAGACTCTGCCGATGAGGTGAAAGACAGAGATAACCTTAGCGAAGTTTAAACGTACAAGGAAATAAGAAAAAGAACTGCAAGACATTCACTTCAGATCAGCACTCTGTCATGACACCAACTAGGAAGCCTTCGACAACCAAGATAGGGGAAATTTGTTTTTTATTTACTTATTTATTTATTTTTTTTTTATCAGGAGCGAATTACAGTTTTATAGGAAACTGTGGTAGAACATCTGTGTTGCAATTTTGAATGCAAACGTAATTTCGATCGTGGACGCCGATTTCCGGCTCTATGCTAGAAATATCTGTCAAAACTTCAAGTCACATCTTTGCGTATCTAAAAAAAAAAGGAAGGAAACATAATATAATGTAATCCTATTTATACAAAAAGACAGGATGGTCATGACTACAAAAGATTTCATCATATATCTTCCCCTTATGTTAACTTTCTCGTTGTAGGTCTCTTCTATTCTCTCCCCCTCTGTATATACGATGTGAGCATGACTTGTGAAATCAACATTATATCGGCTATTATGTGGAATATACTCTTCGTTGTTTCAGTCATATACCTTAATAATTATTTCTACTCTAGACACAAGACCTCGAAAATTTTGGTGGGAAAGGGGACGAGTCGATTATGTCGACCCCAGTGCATAACTGGTACCTATTTCATCAACCCCAGAAGAATGAAAGGCAAAGTCGAAGTCGAAGTCGACCTCGGCGGAATTTGAACTCAGAACGTTGCGGCAGACGGAATACCGCTAAGTATTTCGCGCGGCGTGCTAACGATTCTGCCAGCTCACCGCCCTGGCAATATATCTTAATAACTATACAGAAATGAGTAAGAAGATGTTTTTTTTTATCTCTTTATTTATTTATTAACAGATATAAATGATATAAATCTTCCTGAGGAAAGGAGAGGACACTGCTTTTTATTTTTAATTTTGGTTTCCAACTGTAAATCTGAGGAAATTCACCAACCAGTCAGTTGGTGCATTTATCACAGAATATAAAAGTAAGTAAACGAAAGTATGAAAACAATAATGTTATATAATTTTAATTAAGGTTTCGATCGTTTCGATAGCTAGACAGATCATTTCATCACCTTACACATTGGTTAGTACTTAAAAACCCTGTAAATCCAAACAATAATCAATTAAGTAATCGGTTAATGAAATAAATTATCCTTTCATCAGACCCTCTCAAAGTTATTATGGTAAATACTAAGAATTTCTAACACACACACGCGCCCGCACACACACACACACACGCACACACATATGCACACACACACACACACAGGGAGTGTGTGTGTATATGTGAATGAGTGTGTGTGTGTATATGTGAATGAATGTGTGTGTGTGTGTGTATGCCAAGTTGTAGAATGGAGTTATCTCAGTACCCTTGAATCACACACAAATGTCCTTCGGAAGCCCCAAACACTTCATTTTACCTCTGACCAATTTGTAAACTTATATGCAAACACACCACAAAAGAATTAGATATAACCCATTACTTGAAATAGGATGTCTCATACCCTCTGTCTTCGGTAGCTTCTCAGTGATCTATGAACTGGAGCAATGCTTTACTAACCAGTTGATGTGTTAAAGCAGTACTTTTATTTTCTAATGTTCTATGAACTGTTGTTGATCACCGACCATCCCTGATCAAAGCTATGTTTAAGTAGGGAATCGGTCAAACAACTAAGTACGATCTACATATCAAGATGATACGTCTGTTATACACTCCAACATGCAGTGGTTTATGTAAGTGTGACAATCCAGTGTGACAATCCAGACATATTGCGTTAATTTCCATTCTTTTATTTGTTTCAGTCAGTTGACTGCGGCCATTCTGGAGTAGCACCTTAAAGGGTTTCAGTCGAAGAAATCGACCCCAAGACTTATTTTTTGTAAGCCTAGTACTTATCCTATCGGTCACTTTTGCCGAACCGCTACGTTACGGGGACTTAAACACACCGGTTGTCAAACGGTGATGGGGGGGGGACAAACACAGGCACACATACACAAACATATATATATATATATATATATATATATACGACAGGCTCCTTTCCGTTTCCGTCTGCCAAATCCACTCACAAAGCTTTGGTCGGCCCGAGGTTACAGTAGAAGACACTTGCCCAAGGCGCAACGCAGTGGGACTGAACCCAGAACCATGTGGTTGGGAAGCAAGCTTCTTATCACACAGCCATGCCTGTGCAAGTTAGATATTTTCTTACAAAGTTATTGGTCTGACTGAGGCCGCTGATGAAAAGAGTAGTCTCAATTTAAAGCTATAGTTTCTGTTTCTTTGTACTTATAAATGGAGCGAGCACCTCAGCTCAATCTCTAGGAAGAAGATGCTAATGAGACTATTGATGATGATGCTATCAAAGTATGCTCCTTTTGTTTGTCTGGACTAAGTGGAAGGTATAGCGATCTTATGAATGTGCTTTATTCGTGGTAGGAGACGTTTTAAGAATATCTTACTGTTTACAGGGTATTTAAACATAGAGCGGCAGACAATGCGTGGCTAAACCGAATGTTTTGCTTAGGTACATGGATCAGCGGTAAGAGCGTTGGGTTTACAGGTTTGAGGTAGTGAGTTCGATTCCCCGACCGAACTCTATATTGTGTTCTTGAGCAAGTCACTTTTTTTCACGCTGCTCCAGATCACTCAGATGTAGAAATGAGTTGCGATGTCACTGGTGGCAAGTTGTATCAGCTTTTGCCTTTCCCTTGGATAATATCGCTAGCGTGGAGAGGGGCGGCTGATATGCATGGGTGATTTCTGATCTTCCATAACCAACTTTGCCATAATCAACTTTGGAGGGGAACTTTCTTGGTGCAATCTTATGGTCATTCATGACCGAAGGGGGTCTTTACCCTAGTGTTTGTAAAAGAAGATATTGTTGAAGACACCATGTATTCGTCGGGATAAAGTTTATGAATACAGTGATAATTGAAGTCATATGGAAAGTTGTAACGAAACAAGGGTAGGTTGATGAGGTTTTCTTATGATCTTTCAAGGTAAGTTTAAAAAATACTGGTTTAGTTAGTATGGTAATTATTTTGCCCAGTTCTCAAATTCTAGGAATTTGGCAGTATGAGCATGACTGTACAGTTAAGAAGCTCACTTTGCAACCACGTGGTTTGGCGTTCAGTCCCACAACGCAGCACCTTCAGCAAGTATCTTCCATTATAGCCAAAGGCCGACAAATGCCTTCTTAGTGCATTTCCTTCATGGAAAGTATGTGAAAACCAGTCGCGCTTGCGCGCGTGTATATCTGCCGAAACGTTGTGTTAACAACAAACAAAATGAGGACAAATATCTGTCAAATGTAAATAATGTAAATAATTCCTCATCTCTTAAATATAGAACTAGATAAAAGATAAGATAAAACTTCCACCAATTTTGACATCATTTATTTCTTTAGCAATGAATAACGGTGGCGAAGTCTTATTTCTGAAAGCAAAACATACCAAGGAATAGGAATCCATTATAGAATAGATTTCTTCAAGATTATTACTTTGGTAGATGTTGGGTATCTCTCTTTCTTCATATATTTTATTTATCCTCCTCCTTCTTTACCAAACTATTGTTGTCTTAGGTGGTAATCCAATATGATCCCGATCAGCAAATATAGCCATATAAACGTAAATAAAGTGACTGGTAGTTTATGTACTGCAGATGCGTTTTTCAACTTTTCTAATTCCAAATAGTCTAACTCCTTGTTTTTTGGCTTTCCTGAGAAGAAAAGAAGGATAAAAATCAAAACAGTAGAAATGAAAATAAATCCCATTGACCACTATGTTCATTGGAATGCCATTGTAGACTTCGTTATTGTATGTGTGTGCATATGTGTATAAATATGTGTGCATGTATATACGCGCACGTGTATGTATATACGCGTACGTGTATGTATGTATGTATGTATGTATGTATGTATCAGCGATGACATGCATTTTCTTAATACGTTCCGGGAGATTCGAACATGAATATGCTAATCGCTGATCTATTTCGGCATCGGGGAACAGCTTCTCTCAAACGAATTCGTGCTTATAACACGAGATTCATTAGGGTAAGGGGACTTTGGGACATCCAGTCTTTTGACCTTAATGTGTCTCCTCAAGCAAAGCTACCCCTGACTACTGAATCTAAGAAGAGTTTTGGACACTTGTTTATAACTTCAGCAAACAAATTAGTTGCTGATGCATGCTGATATCTGCCAACTGACATAAAATTAACAAGTGCACGCTGAACAACGAGAATCAGGACGATGACACTTATTCAATCTTAATATGTTCTGACGGATTCGAATATGAATATGTTAATTGCTGTTGTATTTCGCCAGTGGAGAACAACTTCATGTATATGTGTATTGAAACAAATGTCTTACGATATCGAAAATGAAAGATAAGTGGAATACTGAGGTGTCAACCATGAAACATTATTAGCTGACAGCAACATGGTTTTAATCGAGGAATAGAGATTCAAACCTTTTCGTGTTGCAGTTTTCAGTTTCGTTTCTGAGATTTTAATTGAAATCTAGAAGCTGATTAAACTGTATGTTTTCAAAAGTTAGGGTGAAATTCGAATAGAAAACAAAATTTTTAGTTAAATTAAATAAAACTTGATCTAACTTCGTTTTCATTTATTATTTTTATTTATATTTTATTGATATATTTTAGCTGTAATTTTAGTTTGAATTTAAAACAAAGGTTTCATCGCCTTGTGTGTAAAACAAGAATTAAAACTTTTTGTGAAATCGGGATTGAATTGAACTGAAAATGGTAAAACTGAATTGAAAATCCAAATCGATAACAGAATTGAATTAAAACATACGGAATATAACTAATATAGTTGTTTTACTTATGTTAAACTGAAAAACAAACAAACAAATAAAATACTTAAATTGTAATTTTCTCGGCTTGAAATATTGACTATGTCCTTTTGATCAGTTCAAGTGCGAGTTCTATGAAATTATGGTAATTACTGGGAGAGCCAAATCTGCATCACGTTTCGTTTACCGCTTAAGACATAACTCGTACTTTCGATTTGTGCTGCAACAAAATAGACTGAAAGGGAAAGAGCTTGATCGGGCTCATGTACCTTTCATAAAATCTCCAACGATGAATCCACAAATCACTGAGGTTTATATGACATTTTCACCAGTCAAACTGCCGTTAGAAGTTTAAACTAGAACTAAGAAAATTGTGTACTATTTTGTTAAACAACCTGTCTGTTTTGATAGGCATAAAGGAAGAATGTGTGGTTTAGTTTACTTTGGTAAAATTGGAATTTTATGTATGAAGTTCATGTTTGGTGAATTTCCTTCGAAAGAATGATAGCATTCTCAAGCAAGATCAGGATACCTTCAGTTTTACGTAAATCTTTTCCCTTTTTTCTTTGTCCTTTTTTTTTTTTTTTGTAGTTCTTGATTGTTGTTTATGGTAGGAAGAAGAAGGCTGTATCTATACATTTGCTTCTTGTCTGTGTTTCTTTAGTTGTTCTTTGCATGCTTGTGTGTGTAAACTTAGAAAATGTTATTTAATCGCTACTGGGTGGTATCGAATAAGGGAAATGTGTCACAAGGTAGTGAATGCTATAGAGTACGAACGGAGTTCCCAAAGATGCGAGTCTACAACACGGTTACCATTCCTATTCCCGATGGAAAACACTCAACTTTACTTATATCACTAACACCTTTGAGAAAGTCCTCTCACAACTATCCTGCTCTTTTTCTTATAAAATGTAAGGGGTTTTTGAGCATCGTTAGAAGAAACCCTATATGTGTGGCGATTTGATCTAAGCAGTCGAGTGATCAAACGTACATCTTCGGTCATCTTATATTAATTGATAATATATCAAGGATCATTTTTATTTGGTAACCCAATTCTTTAAATTTCGCTTGTATGCTTGCAAAGATTTACATCAAATATAACTATAGGAAAAATTACAAAAAAATCTAAGCAAAATATCTCAGCTGACTTCAATTGTTTTCCGTCGGTTTGGGTGATGAATATTTAGTTGTTCGATCAAATGAACTACCGCTCATTGAATGTGTCAGTGGGGTATTGTACAGGCGTGTGTGCCCTTGAAATGATTCTTGAACTGAGTCAGTCCAACACAGTGTGTGACAAAGCTGAACGTTTGAATTACTAGCACAATCTACCCGACAGGCATCCGCAGAGTTTCCCTCATCCCAATTTCACTACAAATTCCGGGCCTGGATCGACTCCAGGCTATAGTAAAAGACGCTTGCCCAAGAAGTCAGTCATTAAGATCGAACCCAGAACCTTGTGATTGAGATGCGAACTTTTTTGATACTTGGTCATACTGCATCAACTCAACCAACAAACTTAAGAAAAGCTTAAGAAGCAAGAGTCTGAGGAGAATTTACAGAAGACCTGTGAGCGTCTGCTCGGACACATTCTTGGAATTCGTTACTAACATTGTTTGAAAGCCATTAACTTGTCTCCATAATGATTTCGTCATTATCAGAAAATATCTTAAAGAAGGAATTTTGGTCAAATTGGATATGTGACACGAGAATACAATGTAAACATTGGCGAAGCGACAGTGCAAAAATAACCCATTTAATGTCCACACTTCTATGACAATTTATTTGAATATGTTCCAGACTGTTAACATTATCTTTGTTGTCTCTTTATATATAGCAGAATTCGAGAAAACTGGTGAGAAACTGCACTGTCGAAAGACGTCAGTACAGTAAAGGCAAATTAAGCTGTCTTAGTTTACAGTAAGAATTTGGGTTGAGTGCTTCCTTTTTCAGTGCATACAACTGTACGTAGTATAAATTTGATACCTAAAGATGAGCAAAATACATACTGCTTGAAATATAAGAATTAAAAGTACATAGGCAGTAGCGTAGCCTGAGCGACGCTTTTACGGGAGCGGTGCTTTTAGATCTGCTCTACAAGCTTTCAGTGGGAACGGCGTGAGGATCAGCAAACTGAAGGGCTGCCCCGGGCAGCACATACACTAACTACGCCACTATACATAGATTGAGATTAATGATCCTGAAAATCAAGCTAAACCCATTCAACGTTCATATTTTGTTATGGTAAATGAAGAAATATACTGTGGTTACTTACCTAGAGCCATCCTATTGCAAAGATGCTTTCTACAAAAACAAATCACGTCCATGTAATATTTATAACAGCCCTCTTCTGGAAGCAGTTTTGGAAACTTATATATGTGCTTTGAACATCCTCGGGCCACCACTGTGAAGATTGAAAATATGAACAATGTTCAGAAACAGTATCAGAACTTTTAAGCAAGCCGTGGGAAAAATATAGATTGTATGTATCTTTTATACACACATTTGTAGATAATAAATTCATTATAGTTGTGTAACTCATGCAATTTGTGGCTTAGAGGAAGATCTAATTCACAATGTTCACTAATAGTACAGAGGGAACAAGTATGATGCGGTGGCTTGGATTCAATGCCGGAGGTAAGAATTTAAATAGTTGTTAGCATCTCCTTCGAATAAGATAAAAATTAGAAAAACAGCGTTAACCAAAAACATGAATGCAATTCTTTTCAGTGGATCAAAATATTGGCTAAACTTTGGCTAAACAAAATTTTGGATCAACTCAGAGCAGCAGTACAATATGAAATAACATGCTTTTACGATTTAGCGCAGCAGAATATTCTTGTAGATCTACTTATTGATTCTCTTATTTCTACATTCGTACGTGCGGTAATGTTTGTGATTCACTGAGGATTTCAACGATTAGACCAAAACATGTTCGAAAATGTCTTGTGTAAGTACCGATAAAATTAAAATCATACGAATCCATTACTTGTCTTGTTTTTTCTTCTTCACTGTATACTTATTTCCAGGTAGCTTGTTACGGCTTCCTATGTTTAATGTGTTAAAAGCAACACTTATTATGCGGATGGTGTCTTTGTGTAATTTATTCTCTACGCAATTCTAGACTCCAAAATCTACAAGTGTTTATTTTTATACCTTTGTTTAGTGAGTCTCTCATTCAAACATCAGAATGTACGGTGAAGTCTATGCTTCATAAACCAGGTCACAGTCGTTTCTACTATAACCAAAAATTTTAAGGGAAAGGTGCTAATCGATTACATCGTTCCCAGTGCTCAATTGGTACTTATTTTAGCGCCCCGAAAGCAAATTCGACCTTGATGGAATTTGAACTAAGTACGAGTCGGACGAAATGCCGTTGTTTGTTGTGTGTGTGTGTGTGTGTGTGTGTGTGTGTGAATGCGTGTGTGTGTGTGCGCGCGCGCAGGCTTTTGATCTCGCTTAAAAATCAATATTTTTCATCCGATTTCGTTTACGCTGGGAACATACATCATTTATGTTCCAGAGATAGTCATAGACTCTTCAAATCTTCCACATAATGAGTAATGCCGCCCCGGGAAAATTACAGCAGACAATGTATTTTTCATCTGTTTTACGTTACATAGACAGGAGCTATGTACAGATACATTTAGATATCTGTACAGGAAACAATCAAGCTCCATCCAGGGGTGGGGAAACCCCCGCCCGCGGGCGCAATTGCGCCCACAAGCCCATTTTATTGCACCCACAGGCTGGAATATTCGTATGTACAGAATATAGTCAATTTTTCAATTATAAAATTTATACAATATTCGTACGCCTCTTGCGACATAGGTCGCGTTTCCACTTCGGCTTAAAACGGTTAAACTCAAACAGAAAATCGTCCGGTAATTGCTATTTGAATGGAAATTCTGTTTGCACTATAAAACACATATTGATAGGTTTATACCACCCCCTTGAGACCCAACTACACTCAAGCTGGAAAATATAGAATACCTCATAATTAATACAAACGTCATAAATTCAGTGGCGGTGTTAATGAAGATGTTACGCGTTAATTTAACGTGTTAAACTTATCTTTATTAATGTATATCGAATTATACATAAATATATACAAGATTTACACAAATATAAAATTAGCCCACAGACCTTTATCTTTGGAAATTTTTGCCTGCCGCACTTAAAAGTTTCCCCAACCCTGCTCTAGAACCATAATTAATATTGAAAGCAATACTTACCGCCTTTCTGTTGTACTATAGTTCTGGTAAGACATACTCCTTCTGTACAATTTTCTCTGTAGATCGTCGCCAACGTTTTCAGCTTTCCATCACCAGGACAGTTTTCATTCTTCTGCCCGTTTCCCAGCATACTTTGGCAAGAGAAGCATTGTTTGGTAAAGTTTTCACTATCCTCTAGAAACAAACACCAGAACTCTAATTAGTGGTATTAATTGTTGATGCTGTGTTGCTAGACCAAATCAGTCCTGTTCATGCAAACTTGTATTCAAAGACATTCCACCTTCGCCCATGTCACCTTTTCCTTAAATATATTCTTCCCTCTTTGCAGAGAATATATTGTGATATGAGAGAAATTTAGCACTTATTGCTACCTAGTCAAGTAACTAGTCAAGACGCTTCATCGAGGTTCATTTTCTTCGCTGGTTCGGGATATTGAAGTAATCACTTAATAGCAGGTGGCCAACTGGAGATAACAGTTTCATTACTAATAATAAGTATTTCAATTACACCAATAAAGACTTTTAGAAACACTTCAGTAACGTAGCTTCCATTCTCCAGTTATTTTTTAATCAAGATTAATGTTTTTAATCGCGAAAGAGCAAACAATTGAATTTTGTGTGTGCGGGAGAGAGAGTGTGTGTGTGTGTGTCTGTGTGTCTTTGTGTGTACGCGCGCATGTGTGTGTATGTGTGTATATATATATATATATATATATATATATATATATATATATATATATATATATATATATATATATATATATATATATATATATATATATATATATATATATATATATATATATATATATATATATATATATATATATATATATATATATATGTGTGTGTGTGTGTGTGTGTGGCTGTGTGATAAGTAGCTTGCTTACCAACCACATGGTTCCGGGTTCAGTCCTACTGCGTAGCACCTTGGGCAAGTGTCTTCTACTATACCCTCGGGCTGACCAAAGCCTTGTGAGTGGATTTGGTAGACGGAAATTGAAAGAAGCCTGTCGTATATGCGTATGAGTGCGCGCACGTGTGTGTGCGTGTTTGTGTGTGAGTGAGTGATTGTGTGTGTGTGTGTGTCTGCATGTGTGTCTGTTGTGTGTGTCTGTGTCTGTGTGTCTGTGTTTGTCCCCACCACCATTGCTTGACAACTGATGCTGGTATGTTTACGTCCCCGTTAATTAGCGGTTCGGGATCTAATTTTTTTTCATTCGCAAAATATGCATTTTTTTGAAAGGAAGTAAAAAATCTGAAAATCGGCTATAATAATGTAGCCTTCCAGTCTCATTGCTTTGAAAGTATGATGTGAAGAAAAAAATGGAGAAAAAAGTTACAGAGGTTTAAAAATCGAAAAAAACTGGGTACTTTTAGCCAATAGCGAGACAGAAATTTTCTGCGTTTAGCGGAGCGGTGTCAACTTTAGGGTTGTACCCTGTAAAATTTATATTTAGCGTCTGACCTGTTCATTTTAGGTTTCTAAATAAACAGAAATACCTAATTTCATTGTAGGTTTCTGAATAAACAAAAGTACCTAATACAATAAACACGTATCATCTTAATGTTTCTTTTGATTCTTCATTGATTGTATTTTTTTTTTTAGTATTTTTAAAAATGTGTTATATTAATATATTTATCTGCATGTATTTACTTTATGCGTATTTTAGTGTGTATGTGTGTGTGTGTGTGTTTGTGTGGGGGGTGTTTGTGTGGGGGGTGTTTGTGTGGGGGTGGGGTGAAAAGAAGGTGTCTGTCTCCAAAACTCCAAAGTTGAGTAACGTTTTCATGCTTGGATTTGTAAACTACGATAAGAAGAACACTGGTCAACAAAGAATTTGTTCTAAAGAAAAAAATACCTGTATCTTATCAACTGGTACTTAATTGCTCCACCCCGAAAGAATGAAACGCAAAAATCGACTTCTGGGTATTTGTGCTCAGAAGGTAAAGATGGACGAAATACGGTTACATGAATAATTAATATTAATAATCCTAAACAAGATTCAGCCAGTTTGAGGCATTGCGTTTTAAACACAATGCCTCAAACATACGCGCGCAAGCATCCGAACAACAATTTTGTTATTCGACACCAAATTTAGTTCTAGATTATATGTGTGCATGTATGCTTATAATAAGGTGGAGTGGAGAGAGAGAGAGAGATTAAGAGAGCGATAGTACTTCATACATATATTCCACTAATATAATAGAAAAGGCATGAACATCACAATACATAATCCTCTAACGACAAAATATCATGCAACTGATGATCTCACTTTCAGTGCTTGTATAAATTGCTTCTTTCTTTTAATATTGCTTAATGGTTAAGAAGTCCGAAATGCAACCCTGAGTTCGTGGGTTCCATTTAAGTACACGGTATTGGAGACAAATGCCTTTAGCCATTGCCGGAGTTTGACTCGAAATTTTGAGGGAATTTGCATAGAAATTCATCGGTTTGACTGCAGCGGTAATCGGAAGATATACTCCATCTTGTGCCAAAAGTGATTATACATGAGAATCACATTAAGATTATATATGTGAGTGGAATATTCAGCCACTCAATGTGTATATCATTCAGTTGATTTCCTAAATGCCAATACGTCGTTCTTGAAAACCAAATAATGATATCTTGAAATCATTTAATAAGTACCATTCAGGTCTGTGTAATATATAATAGGAAATACGTCTATCATGCAAGACCTTCCTTATTTAAAACGATTTCAAAATATCGGTTTGAAATTTTGGTACAAGATGAGCAAGTTCGGGGAAGGGAGTAAGTCAATAACATCAACCCCAGGGTTCAACTAGTACTTATTTTATCGACTCCGAAAAGATGAAAGACAAAGTCAACTTAAGCGGAATTTGAATTCAGAATATAAAGATGGACGAAATGCCGCTAAGCAGTATTCCTAGTGTGCTAGCGGCTAATTCCTGAAGAGGGTTCATAACTCTGGAATACTGAATGCAAGGTAAGTCACCATTAATTCATATGCCTGTTTTCTTGTGATTTGCCCTGGATTTATTTCGCATTGTTCCGGCCTTACTCACGAATTTTATAAAATATACTCCACACAATGCTTTATACTAACTATTCCATTATAATACACACATACATACATACATACACACATACATACATACATATGATATGATATGATATGATATATGCATATTATAAACATACATATATATATTATATTATATCAATTTATATTATATATATATATATATAAATGGTCCTGCACTTTTCAATGTTGTTATCCCGAAAGAAATTAAAGTAGAAAAAGATCCCACAACTTTCAAACGGTACCTGGACAAATTCCTCCAGGAAATACCGGATAAACCACCTACACCTGGATACATCTCAACCAACAACAACTCTCTGCTTGAGTGGTCTATGGTATCCTGAACTAATTAACTAAAAGACTTTTCCAGGTGGTGCTATTGAGTTAGTCGTGGCCTGATATGATATATATTATAAACATACATATAAATATGCAGACATGCAAACATACATATTATTATTGAAGCAAGAGGATACATACGAACCCGTCTAGAGAATAAAGTTTAGTTGAACTTGGTATCTCGGAGAGAGAACGTAAATCCTTAATTCATACACTACGAATGATCACGATATCTGGGGCAATGAAAATCTGCAAGACCTTCTTGAGATTTAATAGATGATGGTTAAAAAAGATACTTTTCTTGACAATCTTGCTTGATCGGCCTCCGACTTAGCAGTCGGTGGCCGATCAAAATTTACTCTAAAATGAAAGAGAAGAAAAGACATGCTTACATACATACATACATACATACATACATACGGTGATATCCTTATATACGAGTGCAAAATATTATAGTAGCTCTCAAACACTAAGGTAACATTATATATATATATATATATATATATATATATATATACATACATACATACATTTATTTCCCTCACTGTATATATATATATATATATATATATATATATATATATATATACATACATATATGATTCAACAAATAAGAGGAATTGTCGAAATCAGTATTGAGGAATAATTAATGCACTCTACATTTACACTTACTTGCTACTACCACTTGGAAGCTGAGCATGAGAAGTCCGAATGTAAAGACTACTGTATTCACAGCCATCATTTTATCCTTTAATGGTAAACTTCGTTTAAAGAAGGCGCTTGCTCGGCAAAAGTACCTTCTCGGATTTCAAAAAGACGTCTGGGCGGCTCGATGAAAAAGCACTTGTATTTGTGATGCAGCTTATACACACGTACGCAGGCACGCGCGCGCACACACAGAGCTTTATACTCTTACATTCATACCCACATATATGGATGTTTGTTTGTATAAATAAACGGCGGACTCTTCCTTTCTTGAACGATGTTAAACAAAACCAATCCATAATAAATCAACATGAGAAAACTCAGGAATGCAGCCCCCTAGATCAAACATGTCCGTGTGTACTTGTACAAAGCTGTAAATATACAGTCGTTGCTCAAACGAACATTACACATACAACACGCGCGCGCGAGAGCACACACACACACACACACACACATATACACTCATACATTCAAGCGTATAATTCTGTACAGTCTATCCATAACGTACACACACGCACCTGTTTGAAACCACACTCAAACTGATATCTGTATCTGCATGTATGAACTTCTGCATACGGTCGCATATATCTAAATATGTATATATGTACATACACGCACGCACATACACATGCATATATATATATATATATATATATATATATATATATATATATATATATATATATATATATATATATTATTTTATTTAAAAGAGTTCCAACTCTGTCTGTTTTTTATGTTTTTCATTTATATTCTTGTAAAATGTATGTGGGATATAGAATATGGAATATATAATATATAATATTAAAAAAGACGGATGGTACAATGAAATGTAGTATTGAATGTCTTATTGAATATATGGAATATGTCTTATTGAATATATGAAATACTGAGTGTTCAATATAAAGGATTAAATATATAAATATATAAAGGCTTAGACAGGGTGATAGAGATGTCGGTCCTGAATTTTGTTAAGGCGAGATCCCATCGGAGTTTTGTTTCTTCCTCTGGTTCTCCTCTAATTTCTTTAATTAGGTACTTCCGAGGAAGTATGGGTGCCGTTAAGGAAATCCATTCTGAGTGTGTTTTGGCATATTTTTTCGCATTTATATGTTTTCCAGAAGTTTTGTTTTCTTATATTGAAAGATTTCTTCCATGTCTGCCAAATTTCTTTTCTTTTTCGGTGAGCTTCGTTTTCCAGATTTCTTTCGTTTATTTCTGATATCCATGTATATATATATATATATATATATATATATATATATATATATATATATATATATATATGAATGTATGTATACATACATATACATGTGTGTGTATGGGTGTACGTATTTATACATGTATTATACATATATTTCATATATTATATAAATGTTTATAGTATTATATAAGTATATTTTATATGTATTTTATATATATATTATTATGTATATGAATGTGCATATATACTTGTGTGTGTTTGTATGCCTGCGCTTGTGTGTGAGTATGTGTACGCATGTGTATGCTTGTGTGTGTGTGTGTGTGTGTGTGTGTGTGTGTGTGTGTGTGTGTGTGTGTGTGTGTGTGTGTGTGTGTGTGTTACAATATACAATAATAATAATGAGGCGATAAGGAAGCCACTGTCTTGATCGTAACAACCTGCAGGAAACAGCAGTGAAATATGTCAATCACAACTCTCTTAATTAAACAACGGTACATTAGATATTGCATCTCTAGATACTCCTACAAAGATGAAATGGTCATGGCTGGAATAATTTTGATCTAGATTGATCTAAGATTAAACAACTAGAACACGAACGGTGAAACAAACACGAATAAGGTTAAATAAATTAATCTACATGTGAGCACAAATAATTGCGTTCGTACTTTAAACACAAGTTAATACTGACACTTGCATAGATACAAAATATGGAAACTTTACTTAATTGATAGAGTCCTTGCACATCGGTTTGAGAACTCAAATTTCCAGCTCAGTCCAATTTCATATTACAATAGGAGTTAAGCAGGGTTGCATACCAGCAACAACGTTATTCTCATTTTAATTGTAATTGTTGTTGGGAAAAGCATACTGCAGCAACTCAACTGAACATGTATACATACAGTCAAGTATAACACTAACCTGGCGAAGGAGACGCAGCTCCAACTCATAATCAAGACCACACACATGTTAATAAGTGTTTATGCCGTTTGCTGCTGACAGGTTGTGTTATAGGGACTGTTAGATTAGTTATTCGTCTGACGTCTCGTGTTTCAATGTGGTTCGTCTGAGTTCATTGTTTCATTGTTGTTGTTTTGAATGACTGTGGTAGTAAAATGTCATTGATATATATGGCGGACATGACTCTTGTTTATTAACATCGAACTTTCGGTGAGTGCGTTCTTTGTATGTAATTGAATAATAAATGTAATAATTAAATTGTACAACTCGTTGTCTTTTCTCTGCGAGTCTCCCGAGAGAAATACAACAGAGTTTATTGGCGTCGCCGGTAGGATTACATGCTTACTTTACCGTAAAATTATTCATCGTAATAACAATGGCTGAAAAACAGACAGTAGAACCTATTAAATTGTTTAGGGAACAAATGGAAAAGCAAATGCAACAACATCAGAGAGATATGGACACTCTGTTAAAACTGTTTGGTGTTCGACAAGTTGAAGGCGATTCCAGTGGCTATTTTTCAGCTGCTTCGACAACTGTGTCGATTCCACCATTTGCTGCATTTGATTCTACAACAGAACTATGGCCTGATTACTGGTCAAGATTCCGCACGTTTGTGGCTGCTAATGCTGTACCTGAACAACGCATGGCACAAGTGTTCCTGACCAATCAGACCGCTACTGTTTACAAGCAACTTGCTAATCTGGCTGGCTACCCAACAAAATCCGCCTAAAGATATCAACAACTTGACAATGGACGAAATCGTTGACTTCATGAAAGAACAGTTCGACCCAAAACTTTTCATTGTGAGAGAGCGTTTCAAGTTTTGGAGTGATATGCAGCGGAAGCCAGGCGAAACTCTCCAAGAGCTGGCAGCACGTATACATCAGGATGCGGCTACCTGTGATTTTCCGTCGATCACCAACCCACAGGATGAAGCTCTGAGACAGAGATTCATATGTTCGGTCAATAATGAAGCGGTTTTGAAGGCGCTTTTAAGATAAAAGACACAGAACTAGATTTTGCCCGTGCTGTCCAAGTTGCCATCGAGACTGAAGATGCAGCAAAGGTTGCAAAAGAAACTGTATACGGTTCCAAAACCAAGCAAGTCTACAAGGTCCAACAGAACAAGAATAAGAGTCCTCAAAAGAACCATCAGCAGTCTTATTCCACAAACCAGGAGAAATGCTACCGATGTGGAAAGGCCCACAAAGCGACAGACTGTCCTTTCAGAGAAACCAAATGTCATTTTTGTGACAAAAAGGGACATTTGCAAGCGGTGTGTAGGAAAAAACAACATCAGCAACGCAATGGCCATTCACAAACTCTCGTGAAAAGAATCACAAAAGCTGAGCTAGTCAAGGCGATCCTAGGTGAAGTTTCCCGAGACACTCACAGTTTGATTGTGCCAATAACAATCCAGAACAGACTGTTCACAATGGAATTGGACACTGCTACTACAGGCAATTTTGTTTCCTTGTCAGTCTGGAAACAACTTGGAAGACCAAAGCTGCAAGATGTCAAGCATCGCTATGAATCTGCCAGCAAGCACGACCTGCCTGTTCTAGGAACTTTCATGGGCCAAACCAAGGATCCAACAACCGGTAAGCAGGATCTTATACCTTACATAGTCACCAAGATCTCTGATCTTAATTTGCTGGGTCGAAATGCTATCCAGACTCTGGGAATTTCCGTGGACACTGCTCTAGGTTTGAAAAGCATAAACAGCCAAGCCAAGAGGGAAGGTGCTGAAGTGATGTATCCAAAGACCTCAAGTGAGCCCTATGTTTCCCTGCAGCAAGATTGTCACAACATGTGTGATGAATTTCCAGATCTTTTCAAGCAAGAATTGGGATGTCTCAAAAACTTTGAACTGGAAGTGAAGTTCAAATCGGACGCAACACCAGTCTTTCACAAGGCACGTCCGGTCCCGTTTGCTCTTCGTGATGACCTGGCCAAAGGTTATGAAGAAGGCATCGCCAAGGGAATCTGGAAGCCAGTCCAGTTCAACGAATACGGAACGCCAGTGGTACCGATTCGTAAAGCACACGCTTCAAGCAACCTGAAGCCCAAACTACGGATTTGTGGTGACTACTCTGTGGGAATTAATGACCAACTTGCTGATCACCGTCATCCAATGCCACTCCCTGCTGAACTGATGCAGAAACTCGGAGGTGGATTCGGATATACAAAGATTGACCTTGCTGATGCCTATAATCAGATCAAGCTGGCTCCAGAGAGTCAACGCAGACTCGCACTCAGCACTCACCGTGGAGTACTCCTGCAAAAACGACTCCCTTTCGGAATCAAGTCAGCACCTGGTTACTTTCAGGAGATCATGGAAAACCTGACCCATGATCTACCTGGAGTGGCCGTCTTCCAGGATGACATGCTCGTCAGTGGGAAAGATGCAAACAGTCACCTAAACAACCTAAAGTGTCTGCTCACACGTCTAAGAGACAATGGACTCAGATGTCGCCGTGAAAAGTGCCAGTTTGCACTACCCAGTGTAGAATACCTTGGACACATTTTGTCGGCTGAAGGGATCACGAAGGGATCCAAAGTCGAAGCAGTCTTAAAGATGCCGCCTCCAACGAACGAATCAAGCTTGAAATATTTCCTAGGTTCAGTTCAGTTTTATGGAAAGTTTATCCCAAACCTAGCCAGTATAGCAGAGCCACTCTATTGCCTTACAAAAAAGTCAACTATTTGGAAGTGGGGAGATGAGGAACAGTCAGTTTTGATCACTTGAAAAATGTACTTTCATCGAGTCAAGTTCTGATACACTTCGATCCAAACAAAACTTTGGGACTGGCTTGTGACGCATCAAACGTTGGTATTGGAGCAGTCCTGTTTCACCGCTATCCTGATGGAAGCGAGCGCCCAATATCCAATATGTCCAAGACTCTTACTTTTGCACAGCGTAACTACAGCCAAATTCAAAAGGAAGCCCTGGCTATCATATTTGGCTTGCAGAAGTTTTACCAATATTTGTACGGTCGTAAATTCGTACACGTGACTGACCACAAGCCACTGACATCACTATTCAGTCCGAGGAAAGGGACGCCACTTCTCGCAGCTAACAGACTAGCACGATGGGCCCTGTGGCTCAACCAGTTTGACTACACCATTGAATATCGGAAATCAGCAGATCATGGCAATGCTGATGCCCTCAGTCGCTTGCCATTCGGTGATGACAACGACTTTGACAGAAAGGAAAATGGTGAAGACATAGACATGGTGTGTGCCATCAAAGCTCTTAGCATTCAAGTCCAACCTGTGGATGCTAACGTCCTCCGTCAAGAGTCAGGGAAAGATCCAGTGATATCAACAGTGATGCGCTACGTCCGCGAAGGCTGGCCACCAAAGAACATGGAGATCAATGACGAAGTCAACAAGTTCCGGAGGTTATCAAACTCACTCAGTATCTGCCATGGATGCCTTATACATGGATCTAGAGTTGTGATTCCACATAGCTTGCAGCCAAAGATCCTCAATCTTCTGCATCTTGGACACTTTGGCATGGAACGCATGAAACAACTAGCAAGAACTGCTGTTTATTGGCCTGGTATCGATGCTGCTATAGAGATAGCCAGTCGACGATGTGATTCGTGCAACGAACATCAAAGGCAGCCATCTAAGCCTCCAGTTCACCCATGGATGTTACCAGAAAAGCCGTGGAGCCGCTTACACCTGGACCACGCAATAAATTTTATGGGTAGAGATTGGCTGGTGATCACAGATGCTTATTCCAAGTACCCATGCATTCATCCTACTTCCTCCACGTCCTCCAAAGCCACTTTAAATCTGCTTGAGGAAGACTTTGCGCACTTCGGATTTCCTCACACATTGGTCACCGATAACGCACCAACTTTTACGTCTGAGGAGTTCCAGAGCTGGTGCAAAGAACGTGGGATCACACACCTGACAGGGGCACCTTACCACCCAGCTACCAACGGAGCAGCGGAACGTTTGGTGCAAACCTTCAAACAAGCTCTGAGGAAGTCTTCTCTTCCGCCGACACGAGCACTTCAAGAATTCTTGATGCAGTACTGGAGAACACCGACATCCTGTGGATTCTCTCCAAGTGAACTTTTGAATCACCGGCAGATACGAACAAGGATTGATTCTCTGCTGCCATCGCCAGCACACATTGCTCAAGGCAAACAGTCTAAGGAAGCACATAAGTCTCAGGTGACTCCTGGCTCGGCTGATGTCGCTAAAGTTACCAGGCAGTACAAGGCCGGAGATCCTGTGTATGCACT
>NC_142929.1:131289521-131359521 GCF_046866305.1 Octopus bimaculoides | reverse complement strand
AATGATACCCCGGTCTCGCGCCATTTCCGCTCTCCCGGTCATTCACTGTCTTTGCACAGGGGCCATCCGGACTGCCACCTTCGCCGTGAACAGAAATTAACCTTCTCGCTTCGCTTCTTTGCCCCACATGGGCTCAACTCCTCTCTTCTCTTCATCTGACAACTCTCTTCTCTTCAACTGACACCTACTTCCTCTCTTCACTCCTACCTACCTCATCTCTTCTTTGATACCAACCCCACCCCACACCCACCACACCCACTCCCACCCTACCCACATACACCCCACACCATCATCCAGACACCCACACACCATCTTCCACGTACTCACACACGTCAGTCACTAACCCCTATTCACACACACACACACACACTTACACATTCACACACACCATTCTCATATACACACACGCACGCGCACCTTCATTTGGGATCACCAGCACTTTATTATCTCCCTTTCTTTCAACCCCATCTTTCAAACTTTTTTTTTTTCCTAATCATTCGCCATGTTTGACCGCTTGATCTACAAGTTTCTTTTCATTCCCTCTCTGTTTATTTTCTCTTATTCCTTTCTGCTGAAAGGCGTAGGCTCGAAACGTAAAAGACTTCTTCATTTTCACGAGCGTCGAACTAATACACGTGCTTGATGTTCTACACCGTCGCTCAACCTGCTGGAGATCACAGCCAAATCTCCTTATAATCGAACCCTTCTATTTTAAACAACAACAATAAAGAAAATACAGCAAAATTGCTTATGATATAATACAATCATACTATCCCGTTTTTTGTTGTTGTTTTTTTTTGGGGGGGGGGGTGCATCAGCAGATAAACAAATAAGCAAACAAGAAAAATGAACAGCAACACAAAAAAAAAATAAAACTCAGTAATACAAAAATCAACAACAAAAGTAAAGACTCAAAAGAAGAATTCTTAATAGCACACAAAATTATTCCCAATGGCAATCCAGCCGGTCACAATACGACTAAAGAAATAATTTCGTTCGCAACTTCCAAACAAACTGATGTCAACTCAAACTTGACAAAGTAATGGGTGGTACGCGTTATATCAAGGACTACCCAAAATAAAATTCCAGTTATGTTAAGCAAATGAATATCATAACAATCTCGTGGCACTCCGTCGGTTACGGCGACGTGGGTTCCATTTGATCCGATCAACGGAACAGCCTGCTCGTGAAATTAACATGCAAGTGGCTGAGCACTCCACAGGCACGTGTACCCTTAACGTAGTTCTCGGGGATATTCAGCGTGACACAGTGTGTGACAAGGCTGGCCCTTTGAAATACAGGTACAACAGAGACAGGAAGAAAGAGTGAGAGAAAGAGTGAGAGAAAGAGTGAGAGAAAGAGTACAGCTGAGTTTGCCACCGCCCCCTGCCGGAACCTCGTGGAGCTTTAGGTGTTTTCGCTCAATAAACACTCACAATGCCCGATCCTACGACCGCGAGTCCGCTGCCCTAACTACTGGACCATTGCGCCTCCACATCATAACAATACTTAGCATATCGAATGATTGATTGAAAGTATCTCTTCATTCCAATAACACTTCCAACTATTCAGTTTTAAAAAGTCAATGGTAAGTAACTTTATTATCCTTTAAATAAGTTTAAACCGAGGTCTACATATGACACTTTTGTTGCTAAAATTTATATGCAATAAACTTATATTTCTACAATACACAAAATACTTTAACATTTTATAATACAATTCCTAATAATATTTAATTATAAAAATATAACAGGATTTTTTAAACATCGAATGACTGTGAAGATTCACAAGAGTAAAACAGGAATCAAAGAGCCCAGAGGTAAAAAAAAAAATGGTTGAGAACCTCTGATTTAAATAGTCATTTTATATCTATAATGTTGAAATCTACTTACTTGATTTATCAGGAAACGGAAGCTCTTCAACAGTTTGATTAAGTTTGTCTCCTGCGGAAAAAAAAAAGAAATACTGCTTTATACTACTTGAAGAAACAACCAAACTACTATCAGTTTTAGATATGTTAAACAGCTGAGAAATATTTCAGAAAAAAAGGGTAATGAACTTATTAAAAAATTGTATCAATCATTATTGTTGACAGGTTGGTAGAATCGTCAGCACGTTACACAAAATGCTTTGCAGCATGTCTTCCGATGTTTTACGTTCTGGGGTTGTGGGTGTGGTGAAACGGGTTGTGAGTGTGGTGAAAAGGGTTGTGTAGTGGACCCATTTGAAAGGTTTGATGACAAGTACTTTCCTATCTCGCCAAGTTTTCCTCAATTCTTTCAAAAGTTACCATTTGATGAAGGTGAAGCTGTGATGCAACAGGTAGTGTACGTATCACACTAAGTTGATGAGAGTGGCATTACTGTGAGACTGGTGGTTTAGCTACTAATGTTGCTGCGGCGCTAAATAGAAGAATGGGGTTGTGTCTACCAATACAGATTGTTTGATTGGATTGGTAGTTGACAGGCCTGACGGTGGATTGGGGGCGGGGGCGAGGGGATTTTTAAGAGGAGCATCGTTGGGCATAGCATAGCTAAGATATAGAAATATATGAATAGCATCCCAAAATTTTAGCAAGACTATATTAATCTGTCTATAAAACATCACATCGTATTTACGATAAAGGAGTCTATCTATGGAACATCACATCGTAGTTAAGATATAAAAATCTATAAACATCTCTAAGTTTTAGCAAACACATAGACAATTCTCGAAAAACACCTCAAGTCTTTGCATTACAGACAGTGATATTTCATAGTTTGAAGTAATAGAATAGGTTTACGCATTTGGGGGGAGCCATTAAATAGCCATCTTATCCTCGTGAATGCTTACAGTAGAACTGAAGACAGAGTGGGAGAGGAGAGGGGAGAGAGAGAGGGGCGGAAGAAGAAGCAGGTAAACTTGCCGATATTCCAGCGTGGGGACAAATACATGTATAGAAATCTAGATTTTTCAGAGGGGCGTCGACAGGTTGGGCATAGCATAGCTAAGATATAGAGATCTATGAACAACAGCACAAAGTTTTAGCAAAACTATAGTATATTATTATTATTATTATTATTATTATTATTATTATTATTATTATTATTATTATTATTATTATTATTATTATTATTACCTTTGCACAGCTTCTGACGCTGGAGATGTACTGCAGTGTCAGCTGTTCACTACCAGTGAACTAAGCTAACACCTCTTATTTTTCGAGCACCTTCCGGAGTATTCGAGCGGTTCCAAGCAGTGCTGTTTTCTGCAAGTGCTCCACTTTTATTGCAGCCTCTACTTGTTCTACGTACTTGCTCACTGTTCCCAGGGCTCCGACAATTATTGGCACTACTGCTACCTTTTTCATCGCCCACAACTGCTTAACTTCCCAAGCTAACCTGTCATATCTCTCAACTTTTCTTTCTTCCTTATCGCATACCTTGTTGTCAGCTGGGCATGCTATATCTATGCTGGAGCATAGTTTGTTTTCTTTTTCAATTAAGACTATGTCTGACTTCCTATTTTCTATCTCATGGTCAAACTGAATCATAAAATCCCATACGATCTTTGCATTTCTATTCTCGACGATGCCTTCAGGTTTGTGGTCGTACCAATTTTTTGATCTGTCAAGTCCATACTTGTTGCAAAGTGTCCAATGGACAATCCTTGCTATATTGTCGTAGCGTCTATTATATTCCTTCTGGGCTAGTGGCGTACATTGTCTGGTAATATGCCATACGGTTTCACCGTTTTGTCCACAGATTCTGCACTTATCACTTTCTGGTGTGTTGTCTATTCTGTATTTTATGTAGTTTGTTCTTAGTGCTTGCTCTTGGGCAGCACAGATTAGAGCCTCCATTTCCGGTTTTAAATCACTTTTAGTCTGTCAATCTTCAACGTCTTTATGAAATTGACCATGCATTCTTTTCTTTACCCACCTATTTTCAGTTTCATTCGTTTTCAATTTCTTGTATAGTGCTTTATCTTTGCAATCTTTCATCCTACACAAGCCCGACCTTCTTATTTCTAGTAACAGCGGTTCTGTGACATTTTTTACATACCATGCTATGTTGTTTTCTTCTGCTCTAATGTTGTGTTCGCATCCCTCTTTTTCTTGGTAAATACAGTCTGTCTGTGTCACGTTTTAGGTGGAGTGACTCATATCTAATTTGCAACTTCCTTGTCTTTCTGTCTAAGCTGTTTAATTTGTCTAATGTCCATGCGATTACTCCTACTCCATACCTAAGGAGTGAAACCGCCCAGGTGTTGATATTTTCGATCTTATTCCGTCCGTTTAATTTCGATTTAAGGCTCAGTCTCAGTCTGCACAAGTACTCCACCTTAAACTTCTCTGTCATTTCTTTCTCCGTCAATTTATCCATTTCCAAAATCCCCAAGTACTTATAGCCCGTCTCTTCTATCTGCTTCATAACCTCCCCTGACAGTATCGTTAGCCCATCCATACCTTTGATTTTGCCTCTCTTCAAGACTAACACACCACACTTTCTCAGTCCGAACTCCATTCTGATATCAGCACTGAAGGTATACACCGTATCAACGAGGGAACTGACTTGAGCTTCATCTTTACCATAAAGTTTGAGGTCGTCCATGAATAACAAATGGTTGACTTTTTTGTTAGCGGCTTTTGAATACATACCCAGCTTTTGCTTTCCTCAGAATCAGTGTCAGTGGTATCAAGCACAGTACAAAGATCAGTGGGGATAGGCAGTCCCCTTGGAAGATGCCCCTATTATTATTATCTATTATTATTATTATTATTATTATTATTATTATTATTATTATTATTATTATTATTATTGAGTGAGAGAGCAGTGCATGCCATCAAAGTGACACTGGGGTAAAATATACGAAGCCCAGTACACCCATCATGTTCTTTCAATTCTGTTTCCATTTCTTGCCGAGTGTCTTCCTGACACCTAGGGCAGAGAAACATACTGATACATTGGTAGACCATTCATTTTTCCTTTTTTATTTGCTTGCAATATTCCCTCGTTCCTAACTAACATTAGCAAGGTCTCCTTACTTTGAGCTAGGTATCTCATTAAGCTCTCCAATTCGATACGTACACAGTCCTCCACACTTATCAATACTCTTCCTCCAGTTGCTCTCTTCATGCATAGGCGGTCAGTGTCTGCATGTAGATGATGGGCTCCATGCATCGTTAGGAGATTTCTTGAATCCCTGTTTATTTCCTTTAGCTTTCTTCTGTCCTCTTCAGGATTCCAGCACCATACCGAACTACTGCAACTGCGCGCGAGTTTATTGCCGAAATTATGTTTCTGGCATTCAGCTTTGAAGCCAGTATTTTTCTCACTCGCCACAGGTATTATTATTATTATTATTATTATTAGTAGTAGTAGTAGTAGTAGTAGTAGTAGTAGTAGTAGTAGTAGTAGTAGTAGTTTTTTTATTATTATTATTATTATTATTATTATTATTATTATTATTATTATTATTATTATTATTATTAGTCAAGACGAAGAGTGCGATTTTAGATGTTTTATTTTTTTAACAATATTTCGACAGAACATCTGTCTTTCTCAAGTTCAAACCAAAAGGTGATTGAAAATTCAAAATTTCAGAAACCAAACGTAAACTATGAACGTGAGTAACCAGCGTCCATACGTTGATAGAATGACATCATCAGCTTTTGTCAGTTTTTTAATAAGCAGAAAGAAAGAAAGAAAAAGGAAGACGACAGAAAAAGAAAAGAAAAAGAGAGAAAGAAGAATATCCAATCAAACAGTTTTGTATAAATTTGATGATATTCTCCTGTCATCTTATTCATTCCTCCAGGGCGTGAAGTCAATAACCCGCAAACATATTTCTCCTCATACATTCTGAGAAGTGAAAGTGGGGTACATTCAGGATATTTTTTGAGAATGTGCACTTTCAAATCTTCTTCAAAATTGCAGCCGCTTGAAACGAAATGTTCAGCAAGTTCTGTTGAACTACTGTTCTTGTGCCTGACGTCGAATCTGTGCCCATTAAACCTTTTGTTTAATTGTTCCGTTGTACAACCAACATAAATCAAGTTATGTTTCGTGCATTCTGCACCGTACACTAAATGGGAATCTTTGCAGGTTCCCCCTTCTGTATAAATCATAACATTTCTATTATGATTTTTGATGGTATTCACTTCACTCATGTTGTTGCACAATGAACAGGGCTTACCTCTCTTGCAGCTGTTCAAGGTACAGCGTGTAGATACTCCAATGTTCGTTTTCTTGGAGTCAGATATAGAGGTCAATATCCCAGTTTCAAACAAACATTTCCTCAGCCGCCCATTGTAGCCTTTCGACGGAATAAGAACATAAAAGAATTTTCCTGGATCCGGAAGGTAAGTCGATGATCCTGGATGTGATAGACAGCGAAGGACATACTTTCAGGTTAATTGCTGTCTATGCCCCGACAGGGGCAGGACGACTAGATTTCTGCAGACATCTGGAAACTTTCCTGGGAACTTCCCGCTCTTTAGTGTTAGTGGGGAATTGGAATGGAGTTTTAAATGTAAGGTGGGACTGTGTAGGTTTAGCAGATAGGAGAGGAGGGTGCAAAATCCTCGCAAACCTGCTCAGACGATTCCAACTGTCTGATAGGTATCGACTGGACTTCCCGGATTTGCCAGTGTGGACCTGGTCAAACCGCATCGGGTCATCCAGATCATATCTAGATAGGTTATTCTGTAGAGTAATAGATAAAGATAGCATAGGATGTCCACAGTTTAAAGTAGTCGACTACACAGACCACAAATTCGTGATCTGTACAGTCGACTTAGACTTCATAGACAGAGATCCGGTTACTGAAAGCTGAACACGTCGTTGCCGGCGCGCAAAGATTTCAGAAACCGGATTAGTGAACTAGTTAAGTGAACTCATTTACTTTCGATGGGGAACACAAACACTTGTTCTTAGAATTTTAACTGAAGTAAGTTTTACAACATTGCATTTTTCCCTCAATATTTTCCATAGTTTGTATCTTGTATAGTGATGTGTTCATTTTGTGTTGTGAATGTTAGTAAATACATTGTTTTAATGTTGTCTGGATTGATCTTAAATTCTGAAATTATACTTCGTATATAACAACTGCCAATGACTATCAGAATTACTAAAGTTTTCTCATTAATAGTATGCGTTTATTCGAAGAGCAAAATAAAATTTTAAATATGTAACTCGCTTACTTACCAATCGGTGCGCCATTACAGTTATCCTTGTTACAAAAGCAATATACATCATCACCGTAAGAATAACAACCTGAGTCTGGGAGATCTTTTGGTAGACTATGAATCTTTGAGCAGGAGCGAAAGTAAACTAGAAGAAAAATAATTGAAATATCAAATTTCTAAAATGTCTTCGATAGAAAAGCAGTACAAAAACGACTTTTCAACAGCAGATCTACATAGTATAAAACTAGCTAAACTTTATACGAATTACCTCCTCGTGTATGAAAGTTTTATCTCACTGTGATTCATTCATAAATTCATTGCAAACAAATATTTTCATAACAAATCTTTTTTTTTTTTAATTTACTTAAATATTCTTTATGAGATGTCATTGTAGTTTATTTGAATAAGATGTGACCAGTTGCTTCATCAGATGTGTATGTCAAAATGAGTAATTCACGAAGCCAGTGTATTATTGACTGCAGCTCAGAGCTATTTAAAGGTACCTATAACACCTTATAAAACACAGGTGAAGAATACAAGTTGAAGAATGTGTGAAATCTTGCAAGATCTGAACAATTCATAAACTCATAAGACAGATTCATGACAACCTGTGTTATTTCTTTACTACCCACAAGGGGCTACACACAGAGGGGACAAACAAGGACAGACAAACGGATTAAGTCGATTATATCGACCCCAGTTCGTAACTGGTACTTATTTAATCGACCCCGAAAGGATGAAAGGCAAAGTCGACCTCGGCGAAATTTGAACTCAGAACGTACCGGCAGACGAAATACCGCTAAGCATTTCGCCCGGCGTGCTAACGTTTCTGCCAGCTCGCCGCCTATGACAACCTGTGTTCAATGAAGTACCACTCAATCAATGGCATAATCATCTTTATTATAAAATACTAGTTTTACCTTAAGAAGAGGAATAGTGGTATACTCAGTGGCACTGAACTTTCTCTACTCTTTAGTGTTCAACTTTTATAAAGCGTCATGAAATAAATTTAAAGTAAATTTAACAATTTGTGTGTGTGTTACAAAATAGCTACGATGGCTCTTCCGCGATTTAATTACTTCAGTTTGAACACACGGCCTCTGATCAACTCACTTGCTACACAAGTACAGCTCTGAAATTTCGAAGCAATAATTTCAAGAGGATGGCTGCATTGTACTGCTTTAAAACGAATGATGACAACTTCACAACAATTTCATCTTCAGAAACATTGAATCTCGCATAAAATAATCAAAGTTGTTTTTAACTTACTTCCGGGATATTGCGCATTTGTTCTATAAATGCATTTTCCGTCGCAGTTGTTGACAGCAATATTCCTTACATAACCATTAATGGGACAGTTTTTATTGGCTTTTCTATTGCTCTCCAGAAAGTTCGTTGAACATTCGTAACACGTAACGGCTCCCATTTCTAAAATATCAGAAGGTTTAAAACTAATAGTGACGGCAACGTTTATGAAGAAATACGATAGGCATTAAGGGGGAATAAGTATAATGCTTCAGATGGTTTTGTCATGTTCTTTTACAGATCAGTGACGTTCACGTAAGCAATACTCCGGATTCTGAGTGAGTGAGTGAGTGAGTGAGTGAATAAGATGTGACCAGTTGCTTCATCAGATGTTTATGTCAACGTCTATTGTTTTCACCTCAATAGACGTCATTGATTGGTTGAAATTACCGAAATACGACAACTTTAACACGAAATAACTTCGAAAATAAAGACTTTTCTTAAAAACGTCAAGAGTAAATGATGTTTTAAATGACACATTCTGCCAGTATACGAAATTTGAAAGTGTTTAGTTACAAAAAATTATTTTTTCTATGTGCCGGCCAAAAGGAAAAGATCCCGAAATTTTTCTTTTTCCAAAACTTCATGTTCTTTTTACATTCTTGTCCCCTATTTCCACACCCTTCTCGCTTCCCATACGATAAGGTACTTTGAGGGATAGCCATTTCATTACTCCGCCTTCATTCCTAGTAAAGATATGCACACAAGACCGCAAATTCAGAGAGAGTTGAGTACTGCAGCTATATTGATCCAATTATTTAACAGGTAAATTATTTTTGCAGTCACGGAAGGATGAAAAAAACAATGCTGATCTCAGCGATATTTCAGCTCACAGCATAAAGGCTGCATCCAAATACTGCGAGGCATTTTTGTCCGGCGCTCTACCGATTCTATCAATCTAATTTAAACAATATTTTATCTATGACAATTAATGTATTTTTCTCACCACCTGCACTCACGATCGCCAGATCATGGCTTAGATTCCGGAACGAGCGGATCGTTGTGTTCTTGAGCAAAACACTTCATTTTACGTTGCTCGGCGATTATTTCGACATCTGACGAGCGGCACACTTGTTCAGACAACGTCAACTTGATGGGGTGCGTCACATACATTTGATCACTATAAACAAGTCATTTGTACAGGTCGTTGAGCAAAACACTGAACACTCATACGTCGTCTTCGACGAGAGGGTCCATTATCATCATCATCATCATCATCATTATTATTATTCAAGGCAGCAAGCTGGCTGAATCGTAAGCACGCTGGGCATAACGTTTAGCGGCATTTCGTCCACCTTTGCGTCCTGAGTTCAAATTCCGCCGAGGTCGTCTTTACCTTTCATCTTTTTGGGTCGATGAAATATGTACCTGCTGAGTAATCGACTTACCCCCTACCCCGAATTTTGTGCCAAAATCTGAAATTATTATTATTATTATTATTATTATTATTATTATTATTGTAACTAAACACTTTCAAACTTCGGACACTGGTAGAATGTGTCATATAAAACATCTTTTACTCTTAGCGTTATTGAGAAAAGTTTCTATTTACGAAGTTATTTCGTGTTAAAGTTGTCGTATTTCGGTAATTTCAACCAATCAATGACGTGTATTCAGCTGAATAAAATTACTGCTGTTTGTCAGCAACAACCATCGGCGGTATATATTTCGTTTGTCACTGTTATTTATGACACCGTTCGTTTGTAATTTAGAGTTTTAGGGTTGGGGTTAGAGTTTTACGGTTAGGGTTAGGGTTTTAGGGCTACGGTTACGGTTTCAGGGTTAGGGTTAGGGTTTTAAGGTTAAGGTTAGGGTTAGGGTTGGGGTTTTAGTGTTAGGGTTACGGAAAAAGTGAAAAATGAAGAAATTGGATGGGGAAGGGGTAAGGGAGCCAAAAAATTTCAAAATTCCGAAAAATTCCGAACGATGTCATAAATAACATTGACAAACCAAATATACACCGCCGATGGTTGTTGTTGACAAACAACAGCAGTAATTTTATTCAGTTGAATACACCTCATTGATTGGTTGAAATTACCAAAATACGACAACACGAAATAACTTCGTAAATAGAAACTTTTCTCAACAACGCTAAGAGTAAAAGATGTTTTATATGACACATTCTACCAGTGTCCGAAGTTTGAAAGTGTTTAGTTACAATAATAATAATAATAATAATAATAATAATAATAATAATAATAATAATAATATCCTACGCAAAACACTTTCAATACAGTAAACATAAGAGCACCACAGCAAACCACAGCACATACCCAAGGCGCACAGAGCTGCGCTCGGTAGTGAAGTGAAAGCACGTTATAAAAATAAAACTACTGAATAATAATAATAATAATAATAATAATAATAATAATAATAATAATAATAATAATAATAATAATAATAATAATTCCAGGTTTTGGCACAAAATTCGGGGTAGGAGGTAAGTCGATTACTCAGCAGGTACATATTTCATCGACCCAAAAAGATGAAAGGTAAAGACGACTTCGGCGGAATTTGAACTCAGGACGTAAAGATGGACGAAATGCCGCTAAGCTTTATGCCCAGCGTGCTTACGATTCAGCCAAAATTCCGTATCCGAAAAACTGGGTTTTTGGCAAAAAAAAATTTTTTAAAAACAATAATTTGCGAGAAAATGTGGTGGGGTAGAAGGAAGTCTTTCCGAAAATAGTAGCTGAAAAAACAGGAAGAATAATACCTAAAAAGCAGTAGAAATGCACGAACGATTATGGTGGTGTCATGAAGTAAACGTGCTTCAGACACACTCGTTTATTCACACAAGCGTAACTGAGATGAAATATGTCATAAATAACAGTGACAAACGAAATATACACCGCCGGAAGTTACTGTTGACAAACAACAGCAGTAATTTTATTCAGCTGAATACACGTCATTGATTGGTTGAAATTACCGAAAAACGACAACTTTAACACGAAATAACTTCGTAAATAGAAACTTTTGTCAACAACGCTAAGAGTAAAAGATGTTTTATATGACACATTCTACTAGTGTCCGAAGTTTGAAAGTGTTTAGTTACAAAATATTAATTTCTCGGTGTGCCAATGAAAGTGAAAAGATCCCGCAATTCTTAGACCGGGTGGTACGTTGTGTTCTCGATCACTTCGACATCCGTGGTACACTGTGCGTCTTTTCAGCTAACGTTGATTTGACGGAGAGAGTGACCTAATGTATGGCACATACATTTGGTCACTATAAACAAATCATTTGTGCAGGTCTAAACACTCACCCGCTCACTATTTCAGAATCCGGAGATAAGTATCGCTTGAAAAGAATAGATGGGATGACAAAAAACTGAACATTCATACGTCGTCTTCGGCGGACGAGTTCATTAGATTTATTATTATTGTTGTTTTGTTTCTCGCTGTTCTATTTGCGGCTATTCTTTACTTGAAAGCAGGTAATAACAAATCACCAAAGGTTTCAAGTAGTGCCTTCTCTTGTAACTCAAAGAGACAATTCTCTCCTTAGAATGCGAGCTATACCCAACAATGCTGTCTTCTGGATCACTTCGAGCGTGACAGCAGCTCCAATATTCTTAATAAGTTTTTCAAAGCTCTTTATTATTATTATTATTTAGTAGTTTTATTTTTATAACGTGCTTTCACTTCACTACCGAGCGCAGCTCTGTGCACCTTGGGTATGTGCTGTGGTTTGCTGTGATGCTCTTATGGTTACTGTATTGAAAGTGTTTTGCGTAGGATGTGTGCAGTGCCCAGTAGTGCAATTTTCTGTATGTTATATATATTTGTAAGTCCTGGAGTTTTTGTTATGTATTTGTCTGAATATTTTTTTTATTATACCTAAGGCACCTACTATGATAGGAATTGTTTCTGTTATTAGATTCCACATTCGAGTTACCTCTATTTCCAAGTCTTTGTATTTTGAAAGTTTTTCCATTTCTTTTAGGGAAACGTTGTCATCTGCTGGTATTGATACATCATTTAGAAAGCATTTTTTTCTTCATGATCTTTGACAACTATATCTGGTCTATTTGCCTTAATTTCTCTATCTGTGTGTATTGGCATATCCCAGAGTATGGTTGCTTTCTCGTTTTCTGTGACCTTTTCTGGCGTGTGTTTATACCATTGTTTTCTGTTGTTATTCCATAGTGTTGGCATAGCTTCCAGTGTATATAGGTCCCAGCTCTGTCGTGTCTGTGAATATATTCCTTCTTAGCCAGAACTGGGCAGCCAGAGATAATATGATTTATTGTTTCTTGTCCATCTCCACATATTCTACAGTTACTTGTTATGTTTCTTTTCATTATATGTTTTTGGTTAATTTCTGGTGGGGAGGCTTTGGTCTTGTGCAGCAATCAAAAATCCTTCAGTCTCTGCTTTGGGTCCTGAGCTTCTCAACCATTGCTGGGATTTTTCTCTGTCTATTTCTTTTGCATTTAGTTTAGCCCAGTATTTACCATGTAGGGACTTTTCTTGTCATCGTTTTATTATGGTCCGTTGCTGTTCTAGTTTTAGTTTGGATTTCATTTGTTTTATAGCTTTTGTCGTTTCTTCTTCTTCTTCTTCGTATTTGTTAGGTAGTATGATTTCTTGTTTGTATTTGTCAGCTTCCTTAAATACTGAAAACAGTTTTTTGTTTTGCTCGTGTTTTGTGGCTATCTGTATTAGTTTTCCTTGCTTCTGGAGTAGGTATTTTTGCAGTCCTATGGCGGTTATTTTATAATAGTTTTCCAGCTGTATAAGACCCCTGCCACCTTCTGTGCGTTGTATATATAGTCTTTCTATGTCAGATTTTGAGTGGTGCATCCTATATCCTGTCATTATTTTTCTTGTTTTCCTGTCTATTTTAGATAGTTCGTTTAGTGTCCAGTTAAGGATATTGTAGTTGTAGCTTATAACTGGGACAGCTAAAGCGTTGATACCCATTATCTTGTTTTTAGCATTGAGCTCTGTTTTTAGTATTGATCTAACTCGTCTATAGTACTCTTTCTTTATTTTTTCTTTCATTTGTGTATGTTGTATCCTATCTAGTTCATTGACTCCTAAATATTTGTATGGTTGGCTTTCGTCTAGTTCTCTTATTTCATTGGCTTTATCTAGTGTGATGTTGCTACTTTTAACTAATTTTCCTCTTTTCAGGGTTGCTTTGGCACATTTTTCTAATCCGAATTTCATATCTATTTCCTTGGTAAAGCCATGTACTGTCTGTAGTAGTGTTTCCAGCTCTTTGTCATTTTTAGCGTATAATTTTAGGTCATCCATATATAAAAGGTGGCTGACTGTTTTCCCGTAGCATTTGTAACCGCATCCAGTTCTATTTAGCAATTCAGTTAAAGGTGTGAGTGCCAGGCAGAACAGGAGTGGAGAGAGCGTGTCTCCCTGGAATATTCCTCTTCTAATGGGGATGGCTTTCGTTTTCACAAGTCCCTCTTTTGTTTGGAGCTGTAGCACTGTCTGCCATTTGTTCATTGAGTGCCTTATGTATTTTATAATAATTGGTGCCACCTTGTTTATGGCTAGTGTTTCCAGAATCCACGTGTGGGGAACACTGTCGAAAGCCTTTTGGTAGTCCACCCAGGCCATACTGAAGCCTTTCTTCTTTCTGCGGCTGTCTTCAGTTATGGCTTTATTGATCAATAATTGATCTTTACAGCCGTATGAGCCCTTGCAGCATCCCTTCTGCTCTTCTGGAAACAGGTTGTTATTTTCCAGGTGCTTACTCAATCTCTGCGATATTATTGCAGTAAAGGTTTTGTAGATCGTAGGGTGACAGGTTATAGGTCTATAGTCTTGTGGTTTCTCCGTTTCCGTGGATTTGGGAATTAAGATGATTTCCCCTTTCGTGAGCCATTCAGGCATTGTCTCTGGCTCTGCTAGTATGTCGTTAAAGTTTTCTGCCAACTTTTTATGCATTCCTGTCAGGTGTTTTAACCAGAAGTTGGGGATCTTGTCGTACCCAGGTGCCTTCCAGTTGCTTAGTCTTATTATTATTATTATTATTATTATTATTATTATTATTATTCAGTAGTTTTATTTTTATAACGTGCTTTTACTTCACTACCGAGCGCAGCTCTGTGCGCCTTGGGTGTGCGCTGTGGTTTGCTGTGGTGCTCTTATGGTTACTGTATTGAAAGTGTTTTGCGTAGGATGTGTGCAGTGCCCAGTAGTGCAATTTTCTGTATGTTATATATATTTGTAAATCCTGGTGTTTTTGTTATGTATTTGTCTGAATATTTTTTTATTATACCTAAGGCACCTACTATGATAGGAATTGTTTCTGTTTTTAGATTCCACATTCGAGTTACCTCTATTTCCAGGTCTTTGTATTTTGAAAGTTTTTCCATTTCTTTTAGGGAAACGTTGTCATCTGCTGGTATTGATACATCAATTAGAAAGCATTTTTTTCTTCATGATCTTTGACAACTATATCTGATCTATTTGCCTTAATTTCTCTATCTGTGTGTATTGGCATATCCCAGAGTATGGTTGCTTTCTCGTTTTCTGTGACCTTTTCTGGCGTGTGTTTATACCATCTGTTTTCTGTTGTTATTCCATAGTGTTGGCATAGCTTCCAGTGTATATAGGTCCCAGCTCTGTCGTGTCTGTGAATATATTCCTTCTTAGCCAGGACTGGGCAGCCAGAGATAATAGGATTTATTGTTTCTTGTCCATCTCCACATATTCTACAGTTACTTGTTATGTTTCTTTTCCTTATATGTTTTTGGTAATTTCTGGTGGGGAGGCTTTGGTCTTGTGCAGCAATGAAAAAATCCTTCAGTCTCTGCTTTGAGTCCTGAGCTTCTCAACCATTGCTGGGATTTTTCTCTGTCTATTTCTTTTGCATTTAGTTTAGCCCAGTATTTACCATGTAGGGACTTTTCTTGCCATCGTTTTATCATGGTCCGTTGCTGTTTTAGTTTTAGTTTGGATTTCATTTGTTTTATAGCTTTTGTCGTTTCTTCTTCTTCTTCTTCGTATTTGTTAGGTAGTATGATTTCTTGTTTGTATTTGTCAGCTTCCTTAAATACTGAAAACAGTTTTTTGTTTTGCTCGTGTTTTGTGGCTATTTGTATTAGTTTTCCTTGCTTCTGGAGTAGGTATTTTTGCAGTCTTATGGTGGTTATTTTATAATAGTTTTCCAGCTGTATAAGACCCCTGCCACCTTCTGTGCGTTGTATATATAGTCTTTCTATGTCAGATTTTGAATGGTGCATCCTCTATCCTGTCATTATTTTTCTTGTTTTCCTGTCTATTTTAGATAGTTCGTTTAGTGTCCAGTTAAGGATATTGTAGCTGTAGCTTATAACTGGGACAGCTAAAGTGTTGATACCCATTATCTTGTTTTTAGCATTGAGCTCTGTTTTTAGTATTGATCTAACTCGTCTATAGTACTCTTTTTTCATTTTTTCTTTCATTTGTGTATGTTGTATCCTATCTAGTTCATTGACTCCTAAATATTTGTATGGTTGGCTTTCGTCTAGTTCTCTTATTTCATTGGCTTTATCTAGTGTTATATTGCTATTATTATTATTATTATTATTATTATTATTATTATTATTATTATCATCATTATTTCTTTATATGACAGGTTTTGTTGGAACTCCAGGAGTTTTGCATGCGTAGCGGGCTTGCTACCTGCAGCCTATGCTACCATGCTATCCGTTCTTTTCAGTGATCTAATACTTTCTTGATTCTTCTGGCCATTCCAACGAGGCAAAGCTTTTGTAACAGTTCTACTGGGCACTCTGTTCCAATTTCCTTTATATTCCGCTTGATGCTTTTTGATGCTGTTCCAAAGGAACCAACACGAATTGGCATTATCTTCACCTTCTTCGTTATTATTATTATCATTATCATTATTATTATTATTATTATTAGTAGTAGTAGTAGTAGTAGTAGTAGTAGTAGTAGTAGTAGTAGTAGTAGTAGTAGTAGTAATATCATTATTATAATTATTACTTGAAGTTAGCGTTTAATCTACCAAATAAACACACGCACTGTATATTCGTTCTTATCTTCAGTTTTATTGTTGTTCTTATTTTATGTCTTTTGTCTAGAAATCTTCACACGTCCTGTGACCTCTTCAGCAGCCCTCCATCCCACTTGTCTCCTCCTGTTCTGTTTAGTTCGTTCTGACGAAAGATTTCTAGACAAAGGACATAAAACAAGAACGATGATAAATCTGAAGTGACGAGTGAATATATAGTGCATGTGTTTATTTGGGGAAAAAAATGACCATACGGAAATATAAAAATATCTATTTCAACATACGATTTCACATCAGGAATCTAGCAAAAGAAATATATAAACCAGGAGTAGGGAAACCCCCGCCCGCAAGCCCATTTTATTGCGCCCGCAGATTGGTATACTCATATGTACAAAATATAGTCAATTTTTCAATTATAAAAATTATACAATACCCGTATGCCTTTTTGCGACATAGGTCGCGTTTCCAATACGACTTAAAACGGATAGACTCGAACAGAAAATCGTCCGGTAATTGCTATTTGAATGGAAATTTTGTTTTCACTATAAAACATATATTGCTAGGTTTGAACCACCCCCTTGAGACTCAACTACACTCTAGCTGAAAAATATAAACGTCACAAATTCAGTGGCGGCGTTAATCAAGATGTTACGTGTTAATTTAATGTGTTAAACTTATCCTTATCAATGTATATAGAATTATACATAGATATATACAAGATTTACACAGATATAAAAGTTAGAACTTGTGATCCGCTCGCGGACCTTTGGGGGGGGGGGGATTTTTGCCCGCCATACTAAAAAGTTTCCCTACCCCTGATATAAACGTTTAGTCTACTGTATACTGTGAAGTTACATTAACATGCAAACAGTGACAGAACATACAGGTGTACTGAGAAATAAAGCAGACAAGTAGACAGATTGGTAAACCAACTAGGAGATGGACTGTATGAGACAGAGAAAGCGATCAAGAATAACGAAGAGAGAGAGAGAGAGATGACAGACAGACAAATAACATACGATATTACTTGTAGAAACAAACAAATCACCTACCTTTAACTGCCGTAAAGCATATGATGGTAAATATAACCACATACAAATCAGCCTTAATGGAAAACATAACTATATAACATATAAGATAATCCACAAAACACTTTAAAGAAAACTCTTCTTTCAGGATCTGTTCAACAAAATAAACCAAGATTTTATGTTGCTTTTCTCTCACTTCCTTCCAGTTGAAGTGAACTTGAGGACTTACATGGTCTGAAAATGAAATGTTCTTTATACACTTCCGAATATTTCGATCGCTAGCACATAAGTAAGTATTTATCATATAGGCGTTAGTTTGTTTCTGTTTTTAATTACCTTTCTTTTAATTTTTTTTTTTTCACAAGAAATAAACCGGTTTCCAACTCATAGTGAAAAGAAAAGAAAGCTTTGGTCAATAAATACCTACACATTTTCTCCAAACGTCAAAAAGAAATGTATTTCAAGTCGAACATAATAATAATAATAATAATAATAATAATAATAATAATAATAATAATAATAATAATAATAATAATAATAATAACAACAACAACAACAACAACAACAACAACAACAACACCCACAATAAACAGCTTTTCTGCCTTGCACCTCATTTCGTAAACGTGTGTGTGTGTGTGTGCTCGCGTGCGCGCGCTCTATAAGAAAATACTGGATGAAATTATATCTATTAGTTATACATTCAAACAGCAATAAACTTGATTCTTCCGGATGAACTAGATATTTTAGTTTGCGTTCTTTTGTCATTTTTTTTCCGTCTCAATCAACTGACCATGCATGTACAATTAACAAACTTACACAACAATGGTACATATGTTATAATTGTTGCTAATGAAACAGTCATTACAAAAGCCAATTAACAAAAAGATTTGATCGTAGAATTTGTCACTGATATTTTTATGACGGTCTTATGTATATATATGTGTATAACAAAACCTGTCCGACGAACGGGAACATGAAACTCTGAATAACACCTTTTGTTATATTTCTGCTGCTTCTGAATAAAGCATATTACTCTACCTCTAGTATTTGAGTACTCTTTTTTCCACCTTGTTTCATATTTATGTGCTTACTCCGGTATATATATATATATATATATATATATATATATATATATATATATATATATATATACGTATATATATGACCCGACTCGCTTCTCTTAATTTCATCTCTCTCCCTCTCTCTCTCTCTCTCTCTCGCCGTCTGTCTATCTATGTTACTCTCCTCCCACTATCACGTGATTTGTGACGGCTTAAGATGGTGTCATTCTTTTTCGCCTTGCCTTCGACTGGACTGGTCACGATTTTACGAGCTCTTTGGTCACCCACCACTATCCCACCACCACCGTCTATAGTCCTTTAGGACAGATTTTCATTTTTCCTTCGCGTTACCCATTTTCGTCTTGTCTTGCAGCCCCAAGGCTTGTTTTGTTGTTGTATATGTATTATTATCATTTTAATTGTTGTCCTCGTGTAGCTCTAAGCCTTTATTGTTGTTTTGTCCCTCGTTCGTCCACTAACGGTCTCGTCTAGAGCCCGTCTCATTTCGTTATTTTAGGTCCCATTCCCGGCAAGTTTTTTGTCGGTGCCTCCAGAGTGGAAGTAATATTATCGATAATGGCCGAAATTGTGCTCGGCCCTCTGGCCGATAACGGAAGACGAGTTGGTGACCTTCTATGTTTTCCGTTCGTCTGTGTATTTGGTATATGTTTGTATGTTTGTTTACTACATGTCTTTTTTTAATTATATATTTATATATATATATATATATATATATATATATATATATATATATATATACACATACATACATGGTGGTTGTCTACTCCTTAAACAGAGTTTGACCACCTCCTGCACCTACACCTTAGCCCTTTCATGGCGTCTGATGTGGCTTTTTAAATCAGACAGTGTTTTGAAAAAACACCCACACAGATTGCACCTCTGATTTGCACTACCAATACCTGCAATACACATACATACCACTACCAATACCAATACACATACATACATACATACATACATACATACATACATACATACATACACGTATATCATACTTTATACATATAATTGAGTAATACTCGTCAAAATGACGGAGGTTATTTGTGTACGTTATCAAAATACATTATGCAAATGTATTAGCTTATAACTAAATCTGTGATGTCCTAACATTACAGTTTATCGCACAATTGATCTATAATTCTTACAGTGATTTACTATTTTTGAGTTGACATACTCTCTAATTTATTTTTGTGATGTGCTGAAATAATTTCGGCCGAATTTCTAGTGGCTGAATAGGAAAATTTTAATTTATGGCGATTAAATAATTTTCCGTACTTACTGGAAGGTGGGATACAAGTGCTGCGAAGAATTTCCGAGCGATATTATTAATTATGTAATATATGAATGGTATATTATACCAGATAATATTCTTTGATTTAGCCTTTCTTTTATTTACACAGGCCTTATTTCGTAGTATTAACATTCGTGAAATTATCACCATGTTCCTTTATTTTATTGCTAAAATTAGATGAGTGCTTACAAGATATCTGCCTGGCTTTAATAATCCCAATTACCTCCACTACCCACCCACACAAACATACACACACATATAGTCTTAGATTTAGTAGTTGATAAAAAGTTGATAAAAGTTGATAAATAAATTAGAAATGAACCACAATCCTTTACAAGATATGAGCCCAGTAAGCTTCATGCCTTTCTTCGAAGTGTAGTATATTCTTAGCTACAATAGCGACAACATGGATTTCTTCTTACTCTACTAAAGTGTTTGAGTAAAATTATGTTAATGTGTCCGACTGATAAAAATTCAATTTATTTGTGCAGCTGATGATAGCCCTGCATTTAAATTGACTAATGATTGCATTGTTCAGTTAAATGGAGTCGCTTGAAAGGGTCGTACTGCATCACTTCTTGAAATCCTGTTGCTTATTTTGATTACACACACACACACACACATATATATATATATATATATATATATATATATATATATATATATATATATATATATATATATATATATATATATATATATAATCTTACTATAATGGACGTTATGTCCGTCTGTCTGTTCCCTTTTCGCAATCAAACAGCTGGACCAATGGTCACGATGCTTTTCTGGATTACGAAGGAGGTAATCAGGAAGGATTTTAGCGAAAAAAAAACGTGAAAAAATATGATTATTTTGTGGGTATTGAGGGTAATTGTTCAGTCTATGGAGGTAAAAAAAATACATAAGAATTAAGGGGGAGATAACTTATAAAAGAAGTAAAGGGAAGTAAGTCAACTTCTTGCTATATATCGTTTGTAGGAAACATAAATCCGGAGAAGGAGCGCATTCTAAGATGCAGAGCAATGCATATTTCGAAGATGAGGAAGGCTGTTTTTGGGGGATTACCCTGGGTTGCCCATCCATAAAGGGTTTAGCCTTATGGCGTATCGTCAGACCCCAAAATCTGTTTGCCTAAGACCTCTTCAAAATATTGATGGGGGGGGGGGAAGCCTCGCTACGAACGTAAACAATAGGGGAATATTTCCCTTTGCCATTGGCTGTCGACTTCCGGCTGTGCCGCCATCTTGCGGTTTCCAAAAAGGGCCACGAAGCTAAGCAGTAGGGGATTATCTCCCTTTGCCATTGGCAGCCCCAGTGAACTGACCGCCTGGTTTAACACCAACAAGGGAAGAAGCAGAGCCTGGTTTGCCCAATTTAATATAGCCGATTTTTACCCGTCTATATCAAAACTGCTACTGACCAAGGCGCTTTCTTTCGCTAGGGGCTTCACCAGCATTAGCGACAGAGATGTAGAAATTATTATGCATGCCAGAAAGACAGTGCTATTCAACAAAGGTTCGACGTGGGTCAATCAATCCGACCCCACAGGCTCCTTTGACGTAGCGATGGGAGCCTACGACAGCGCTGACATATGCGACCTCATCTCCGGATTTATGTTTCCTACAAACGATATATATGTATTTCGTTTTTGGATTTGGTTTGCAAGATTTTTTATGTGATTTCGTGTGTTGAAGCATATTCTGTTGTGTCCGGGGAGAGTCCTTTTCTTATTGTGCCTTGAAATTTAACACACTCACCGTTAAAATTTCCACTTATTTCTTTTTTTATTTTCCTAAAATTTTCGTTGCGTCTTGCAACTTTATCAATAGTCAAGACTATTGCTAAGGTTGCACAACAGGATATATATATATATATATATATATATATATATATATCCACAATGACTCATTACATAACCTCCACATAATAAAACAACGGCTAACTAGCCCAACAGAATTGCTTCTTCTTGTATTTGTTGCTCCATTCTCCACATATATATATATATATATATATATATATATATATATATATATATATATATATATATATATATGTATATATATATATATATATATATATATATATATATATATATATATATATATATATATACACCTTCGGAAAAAGTCCCCTTCTGTCCTCTTTGGCCTCTACAGAGATGACGCCCTGGCCATCTCTAGCAAGCGGGTATACACTAGACAGGCTTATGAAAGACTTAATCAACACGCTTGCCTCCATGGGATTGAAGATCACAGCGGACTTCTTAGGCGTCACGCTCGACTTGGACTCCGGTACTTAAAGGCCCTACCGTGAAACAAACGAGAGGCTAACGCACATCAACACATCCTCCTGTCATATATACAGTATATATACATATATCCATGTGTATATGGGTACAGGACGTCACCAATCAGTAAACAACATGAAATACGAAAGCAAATGAACTCAATACGCAAACAACGAGAGAAACAAATGGAAAACAGGGTAAGTAACATAACGAACGACCCTTCGTCAGTTGTCGGCTGTCTATCCACTCCTCATTTCGAGCATTGAATGACAGCATTGAATGACAGCATTGAAGCCCAATATGTTAAGAGCTGCTCTTAACATATTGTGCTTCTAGACTATTTGTCAAAGCCATATTTTCTTTCCTTTTCCTTCTTCCCTTTGTTTATATTGTATGCTCTTGTCTTTTACTCTGATGAAGATCCGTTGCCTTAATTGGAATGCCTTATGAAGATGAAGAACTTTATTCTCGCATTTATTTATAGACTGCATTTTAGTAACCAATCAGTAATGGCCGTAAGATATGTTACGTCACCTATTTTGTTATGTCACGCTTTGTTTTAAAAAATAAGCTATAAATGTTGTCGAATCGATGTGTTTGTTAATCTGTGGTTTTCTCCATTTTCTAAGTGTGTGTGTGTGTGTGTGTGTGTGTGTGTGTGTGTGTGTGTGTGTGTGTGTGTGTGTGTGTGTGTGTGTGCGTGTGCGTGTGTGTGTGTGTGTGTAAAAACTAGCACTTCCCTTCTCCGGTCTTAGATTCGAAACCGGATCTAAGGTTTTTTCGCTGACCAAACAGGCGCGAAAGAAATTTCTTTGTTCTGTCAAAAAATGATGGATTGTTTCCCTTCGACCTTCGATCTCAGCCGTTTCAACTGACTATGTCTGTCCTTCTAGCTGCCACAGCTTTTTATAAATACAGTAATCCGTCAAGGGACGGTCAAGTCAGAAAGTAACAGTCGGCACGGACGGAGAGCGCCAGTGAAACTGACAACAGAGAAGCAGATATTCAACATGAACGACCATTGCTATCGCAGAACCCAAACAGATACCACTGAATGGCCAACGCACACACACACACACAAAACTACAAATCGATGTTATTCCATTGTTTACTTTGAAGGCGTCTACATACCTATTTCATCTGTAATCTCACCATTTCGTACTACACCCTTTCCATTACACACACACACACACACAGAGAATATACACAAAACTGGTTTTCTAACTTTGTTTGTTTCCATGTTTGTGTTTTGTTTTCTTTTTCTTTCTCCGTTATATTTTTCTAAGTTTCTCTCTTTTTAAATGTATATGTGTATTACTGAAATAATCGATAGAAACCACTACTATTATATTTAAATATGAATCTCGATTGTCATGGAAAAAAAAAAAGCTGTTGTTTAACTTGCTTGACTAGTGACTTCATTCTGATCACTGACACCGAGAACTAAGTCGTACGTAAATAAACGTAAAACCGTTTTAACAACAGTATAGCACCCCGCCCCGGATTGGAACCCTTATGTACACGGATAGAGAATACATAGATTAGTACTATGACCCAAGGCTCGTTGGCGTTGCCGAGCAACTCCTCAGTTTGTCCACCATGTACGGCAACACTTTAGAATGTGTAATTGTTTCTGATTTAGGCACAAGGCCAGCAAAGGAATTGGAGATAAGTCGATACCATCAACCCAGTGCCTAACTTTATTGACTCCGTAGGGTGAATGGTAAATTTGACCCGAGTGGGATTTGAGCTTACATAGCAGCCAGAACAAATACTGCAGTACATTTTTTTCCGATATTCTAATAATTATGCCAGCTCGCCTCTTTTTTATCGTTTATAATAATACTATCATGAAATGCAGCAAAAATAAAAATAATGGTCAGTGTGTAGTTTAAATTGATATCGTGATTCATAGCCAAAGTAATTGTTATTGTTTAAATGTAAGTCAGTGTTGATATGTGGGCCAAATGAGTTATTGTATTTATGTTTCTCCAACAACAGTGGCTGAAACTGTCTTCGTTACAAGTCTTGACTGTGTTGGTTTAACATTTCTGAATTATTAACATGATCTGAAGTGTTTCTGTCTTTTTATTTGCCTTTCGTCAGTCTCGTTTTCTGACCACTCAGGACCTTTAAATGAAGTGTTGAGTTATACACTCATTTCAGCAAATGTATGTATGGATGGATGGATGGATGGATGGATGAAATTAACTTTGTTATTAAAGTCTATACTGGACTTGAATATTGAGGTCCAACAGGTAACGCTATTTGTTGGTTACTTTCTGAAGTTTTCTATATGCTAGGAAAGAGGGGAAACATTATTCCAGGATCTTTTTTAAAACGGGGGCCACATTTTTCTTTAACGAAACACTTTGAAACTTGGAACACTGGTAGAATGTGTCATATAAAACATCTTTTTCTCTTAGTCTTCTTAAAAAAAAAAAGAAATCCATAAATTATTCCATGTTAAAGTTGTCGTATTTCTGTAATTTCAACCAATCACTGACGTCCATTCAGCCGATATACATTAAGTGCCGACTACATAAACAAACGATTCTGAAACAATTAACCCTAACCCTAACCCTAACTCTAACCCTAACCCTAACCCTACCAATACAGCAAAATAGGTTATAACGCTGGAGTACAGTATTGTTGAACTACGACTTTAAGATGGAGTATGTACCATCCAAGGAGTTAGGTCATGTGGATTGTTTATCAAGGCTAATTCCAAAAAATGTGGAATCATTGGAAGACGCGACGATAGCCTCATTACAAGAGGAAAATGGAATAAAAACCAGGTACTACTCAAGCAGAGCGGACCCGAACGCGCAGTCGCGCTGTCGCGCGTCCGGGCTAGCTAGTCGTGAGTGGTCGATCCTACGAAAAGTGTGCGCGAGCGCGCGTGCAAATGAATACATGTGTGCGCATGCGCGTGTATGCAAATTAGTAAATAATTTCTTTTAAACAAAATAAATAATTTTTTTTTAATTACTTTTTTCTTTTCTAAACAACGTAGATAGGTAGAAGGAATAAAAATAACACACTATCTGTTTTTGTTAACTTCATACATTTTTTTTCTTTTAATTAAATTTTGTGAACAAAATAATTTTTATTTTCTAAACAACGTAAATAAATTTTAAAAAAGGTACACATTGGGATTAGACACTGAGGGAAACTTGATATGCTAGAAATAACAGCTAAACGCGGACAATCCAAATCTTGCATTTACTCAGAAAGTTGAACTGCGAGTTTCACGCTTTTTACCAAAAATTTTCATTTGACGACGACAAGTAGATTTTTTTTTTTTTTTGTGCAATTAATTTGTTTTCTTTCAAAAAATCCAGAAAGATATCCCCCGTTTAACCTTTTCCATAATTCAACACGAGGTGAAGACATTTTGGGAATATGGGCTTCGAAAAATTTGCGCGGCACACTCAAAACTTAAGTTCAATTGTGAACAACATTGGCGGGAAGAGGTCAAAAAAGAGGACGAGCCCTTTACAGAGAGAGGTCAAGAAAGAGGAACTGGTAAAACCAAGCCCGTCTTTCCATTTCAAATTGGTAGAGGGAGGTCAATTCCTCTTTCTTCAACCTCTCTCTGTAAACGGCTCTTCCTCTTCATTGACCTCTTCTCGCCAATATTACCAAAATGTCTTCACCGTGTTGAATTATGGAAACAAATTAATTTCACAAAAAACAAAAAAACAAAAAAAAGAATGTACTTGTCGTCAAATGAAAATTCAATCTTTTCAACGTGCTATTGACGGAGTTATTTGGCGATGTAATTCATGCAGTAAAACAATCTCTATAAGGAAAAATACTTTTTTAGAGAAATGCCACTTGACAGTGTTTACACTATTTCAAATAATAGCAGACTTTATATCTGAATTGCCAGTAACTTGTTCCATGAGTTGAAACAATATTAGCAACGACACGGCCATTCAATGGTACGAATACTGCCGAGAAATATGTTCAGCCATGTTACTGAAAGATAAGAAAAAATTAGGTGGACTGAACCACGTTGTACAAGTGGATGAAAGCCTGCTTTTCAAGAGGAAATATGAGGTTGGCAGAATGGTTGAAAAGTTTTGTGTGATAGGCTTTTACGATGTCACTCAGAAAAAGGGCTACCTGCAACATTATAACTGATAGAAAGGCTGAAACGTTAGAAGCTGCAATCATTGAAAATGTGGAGCCAGGAACTACGATTTTCACGGATATGTGGCCCATTCTGGTCACGGATAAAACGTAGACTGAAATATAAAAGTGGATCATGTGGTAACATGAAATGGTCACATATTGATGAGCCAATGTACCGTGATTATTACGATATGAAGTGTGGGAATTCGTGGGAGAACTTTCAGACATTTATCAAGCACATAGCCGAAATATATCCACAGTGATTTCAGAAAGGTAAAGGTTACAGTTTTTTTTTCTTTTTGCGTTTAGCTGTTATTTCTAGCATATCAAGTTTCCCTCAGTGTCTAATCCCAATGTGCACCTTTTTTAAAATTTATTTTACGTTGTTTAGAAAATAAAAATTATTTTGTTCACAAAATTTAATTAAAAGAAAAAAATGTATGAAGTTAACAAAAACAGATAGTGTGTTATTTTTATTCCTTCTACCTATCTACGTTGTTTAGAAAAGAAAAAAGTAATTTTAAAAAAATTATTTACTTTGTTTAAAAGAAATTATTTACTAATTTGCATACGCGCGCATGCGCACACATGTATTCATTTGCGCGCGCGCGCACTTTTCGTAGGATCGACCACTCACGACTAGCTAGCGCGGATGCGCGACTGCGCGTTCGGGTCCGCTCTGCTTGAGTAGTACCTAAAAACTATTTTGTGTAATGTCATTCGGGAGCTGCCACTAACTGTTCAAGATATAAAATTGAAATCAGAGAATGACAAATTCATTGCAAAGATGAAAGAAACAATGAAGGTAAAAGAAAATAAATATATACGTAACACAAACGCGAACCAATTTTTTTCTCTGTGTGATAATGCGTTGATGTACGCACAAAGAGTTGTAGTGCCAGCCGCACTACAAAAGCGTGTATTAAATGAATTTCATATGGGACACCCAGGGATTTCAAGAATGAAATCAGTAATGAGGAATTACAATGTAGTGGCCTACTGTGGACTGTGATATTGAACAATTGGTGAAGTTCTGTAGAGGTTATGCTCTCGCAGCAAAGTCACCACCGATGAAATTCCAGTCGTGACCTAAGACAGTCAGTCCCAGGTCCAGGCTACGTATAGATCTTGTTGGACTGGCAAACGACGCGTAATATCTAATCATAGTAGACAGCTGTACCAAGTGGCCGGAGATAAGTAAATGTAGTCAACTAACCTCGAAGGTAACGATAAGGCTCCTTCACGAACTTTTTGCGCGATACGGTGTCCCGGACACCATAGTATCGGATAAGTTTTGGGGGTACGAATTTTAACATTTCTGTGAGATTTATGCAATCAATCACATCTCTACTCTATCGTGCCACTCGAGATCAAATGGTCAAGCAGAAAGGTTGAAGCGAGAACTAAAAACAAATCAGGAAATGAATAAGGCAATGATGCTGCACTAACTCAATTCTTAAGGGTTTACAGAGTAATACCTAATCCGAACACCTGTTCAGGCAAGTTCCCGAGGAGTTAATGTTTGCACGGAAGATAAAATCAAATTTTGATAAATTATTACCTACAAAAAAAGCTTACAGGGAGAACCCAAGAAACACAACAAAGTATTTTAAGGTGGGAGATAAAGTTCATTTCAAAATATATAGAATGGAAGACAAGGTTGGGAGGACGGTATATTGACGAAATGAATAGGCAACATTATGTACATAATAAAAGGTCAAATAGGAGAGCACAAACGACATTTCAACCAGTTGAAGACTAGACATACCGAAGAAAGAGAAGGAATACCGATAGAAGTTTTTTATTAGTTGTTCAATGTTCCAACGTCAAAAGAGGTTGAACCTAGGCGGATCAGCAATAGAAAGCGTAAACAAACAGAACGACTAGAAATAGCCTCTAAGCGAAAGAAGTAGTAAAACTTCTGAGGAAATTAAAATCTCAAAAAGGAGAGGTGGTGATGAAACAAAATAGAATAGAATTAAATAAACAATTTGCACTTCCTACAGAAGTCAAATCTCAAAAGCGGAGATGTTATGGCGAGAATCATGACACCCCTTGTGAGAATGGATTAGCCGAAATCGTATAAGTGTTTGACTGAGAGCGAGAGATGAAAAATCGCAGATTAATGTTGGTGTTTTTCTTTAGTGTAAGTGCGAGTTGTTACACATTGTTATATCATATTTGTTGAGGGTCTCCCCGTGTGGGTGTGCCGAGATTTGTTGAATTGTTTAGGTTGTTGCATTTTGTCACTGTTTTGTTATGTTATTTGAATCTGTTTGTCCCTCATCTGTGGGAGAGGCGGGGAGAAGGGGGGTAGAGGGTGGACGGGGTTGCGCAGCGACGGCAGCCCAGGGTGTGGATGCCAACACATTGGAGGTGTGGGAAGTAGGGATTGGGCCGCGAGGGTGGAGGGAAGGAGGCGAGTTGCTGGAAGAGGAGGGAGCCGGTCTAGGGCTGGTTCCTCGAGAGGAATTGAGATGTGATGTGGCAAGGAGAGCGGTGGCTTGCAGGACGTTGTCCGCGTCCTCGAACGGAATGGAGAGGTACCTCGAAAATGTTAAAAGGTTGACCACTTTTGTACATGTGGAGGAGGGTACAGCACGGTGGGTTTGGCAGCGAGGAGGATGCCGTGGGCCGCTCCACTGTGCCGATGGGACGCCGGAATGAGTACTTCTGCCGATGTGCTGTGGCAAGCACATTGCCGGAGTGAGAGTTGGCGGAGTTCCCCCTGAAATGGGGGAAGCATGGCTGATGGCAGCCGTGATGCGCGGTATTGAAGATGAGGTGAAAATCCTGGAGATAACGAGGACCAAAAAGGTCAAGTGGTGGGGGTATGGCCTCGAGATGGCCTCGAGATGGCCATACAGGAGAGTTTAAAAGATCTGTATGGCATCACAGAGAAAATCATACTCCCGGAAGACACCAGACTTCGAGTAGTAATAGTAGTAGAAGGAAGACCGCCAACATGCTTCCTATGCGTTAAAAAAGGGCGCATGAAAATACAATGCTCTCAGAAGGAAAACGAAGAGGGAGAGAAGGAAAGTAAAGAACAGAGTGCAGAAGTGGTAATACCAGTGGCAGAGAAAGATAGAGTGGAGGAATCCTTCACAGTCGTGAACAGGAGGAAGAAAAAAGAACAGACGAGCTTACTTGATATTCTGCCTCTGGCTACATTCAGTTGTTGTCACTACTACTACTGTTGTTGTTGTTGTTGTTGTTGCTTAGCCCCTGACCAACTCAAATCGAACAGATTTATGATCAAAGGCGTTCCACACGTGCTCATCTTTTCTTTTCAATAGTATCTATAACAATATTATGCAATGTGTCAGTCTCTATTTCAAGATAGTATGGTTAAATACAAAATGAAGAGACAAATAAAGTAGAGCAAAGATCTCTGCTTATTCAAGAAGAAAGGGCACTGCTCATGGTCTTTACAGGAACTCTATGATTGTGGTCGGGAGGGATGGTATAATATATCCTCAAATCAGAGGACTAACCCGAATGTTTTCAACAAGGTTACCTCCTCCAGTAAAGGATTTGAAGGTTACGTAGTGGTGTTAAATCGGATGACCAGTTCCCTTTCTCTAGACCTATACTTTATTTTATCGACCCTGGAAAGAGGAAAGGCAAAGTTAATCTCGGCGTGATTTGAACTCAGAACGCGCAAGTAGAAAGAACAAGTACCATGCCAATTCGCCGCCTACGCAATTTATATGAAGAAATATGGCGAGGGGAAGTGTAAACATCCCTTTATAAAAATAATGTTATGAATACAAAGGTGTTTTGTGTAAAGAAAGAGTGGGAAAATAGCAAGAATCAAAGAAATTTGAAAATGATTTTTTTTTAATCTTTTACAGGGAAGAACGACAGTTTCCGTAACCCTTTCCTGCAATGGTTCTCAACCAGGGTCCATATGACACCTAGGTAGGGGAGGTTCATATAAGATTCTTGAAGACCCACAGTAGTATATTAAAATTCCATGAAAAAGTTTTGCTTTCGATGTATTCATTGGAAGAAATAGCTCAGTTTCTTTCTTTAACATTTTATATAGTTCAAACTACATAAGTGAATGTGCGGAAAAACAAAACAGTAATTTGGAAAGGGCATCTCTAAATTTAGTTTTAAACTTCGAGTGACCCACTAGAGTAAAATAGAAATCAAAAAGGTCAATAGGTAGAAAAAAGAAACGGTTGAAAACCATCGCTTTAGAGAGTCTTCGAGACCGATGAGAAGTGAGGTGGATAATATTCAAACCGAGTCCGAATGTTTGTAATTGACGATCCTAATGCTTACGAGAGTGAGTCCCGCTAAAGGCCTCAAAGAAGTGAGATGGTTGTGTTAAACGGGTGACAGATTACATCTATCACCTATGAATACTACAACAGAATTTGAACTCAGAACGCAAAGAACTGGGGCAAATACTGCAGGGAATCCGGTTTGATGTTCTTATAGTTCCGCCCAATCCAGTATTCTGGGTTGATGTATTTTTATCGACCCCGGAAGAATGAAAGACAAAGCTGACCTCGGTGAAATTTGAAATCAATTTGAATGATAAGCAACTTTTTTTTCCACAGAAGCTAGAAATTTCAGAGGAGCTGGGTGTACGTCAATACTATCGGTCCCAGCACTTAACTGGTATTTTATGAATCCCCGAAAGAAGGAAAGGCAAAATTGACCACGGCAGGATTTGAACTCAGAACGTATAGAACTGGAAGAAGTGCTGCTCAGCATTTTACACAGCGCGCTAACAATTCCGCCAGCTGACCGCCTCAGGGAATAATAAACATCAAAAATGTGTTTTAAATGAGGAGATAGATGAGAAAATGGTAAGAATAAAAAGAAAAATTTGTAACAGATTCTGACAATGACCTCAATAACAAGATGAATAGTGAAATATGTACCTAGGTATTTAATGTGTTGGACAAAATCTCTTTAATTAATCGAAACTATACGTGTATCAAGATGAGGTAACGATTCTTAATTGAACCTTACGAAGTAGAAGGGAGGCAACTCATAAAAAAAAGATTTGGAAAGTATTGACAACGAAGTCAATTTTTTGAAAAAGTTAAAATTGCTCTAAAGATATCATCTTGTTGCCATAGTTGTTTAATTAAGATCATCCCGATAGGTGGCAGTTCGTGTACAGGCACTGCGGAACTGCAGCACCCTCTATTTCCACTCGATATTATCGGTAACATTCAATATAATGAGTCCTTTTTCTTTAATTCTTTCTTTATACTTGTACATTATATAAACCTTAAGCTTAATGTGAGTAGCCATCCCCTAGTTTATGAATAAAATACAAAAATCCTTGTCGAGAACTGTGTACTTCACAGTTTCAGCGACGTGGTGTTTGGCTATTGTACGCATGCTCGCATGTCCGAGATAGGAAGCTTCACGCTAGGGAGAGAGAGCACTGCGTTCCCGAGAGTGCCTACCCCGGTGTTCCGGCGAAAGGTAATGTTTCTTTTTTACTCCGCGTGTGTTGTGCTCAAAAACGTGTTTATATTCTTGAATATGATAAAGTGTAGAATTAGATTATTATCCTGTTTCCAACTTCAGTATTGCTGCCAGGATTTGAAAAATAGGGCACATTTCCTACCCTTATTTGTGATTTAGGGAGGATTTTTGAAAAACAAGGGTGAATTCGCGGCAGTGTTCGGTGAACAAATTAAACATATATATATGTAAGAACGACCGTGCGAACTCAAAAAGGAGAAATGGTGACGAATGGAAAAACAGAGGATTCCTTTTATTTAAACGTGTCACACGGTCGAACACAAAATAATGTATCAGAGATGATATACAAATATGTTATACTACGATAACATAGATGACCAGTAATGAAAGACCACAACCGTATGAGATGAATAACAGAGATATTTATTGTTGCATAAAAGTGTATGTCTGAGTGTGAATGTGAATGCGACATATAATAACATAATCAAAGACAGGCCGTCGTACAAAGAAAAGTGTGTATGTGAGTGATACATGTATGTGTATGTGAGATATTACAGCAGATAGAAAGAGTCAGTAACACGTGAGCATTTATACCAGTTCTGAGTACACTATAGGAAAAGTCTGTATGTGAAAGTAGTTGAGGCTGTGAGTGTGGCAGAGCGATCACTAGTTGTGATGTTGTGGCTTCCATGCCGGGCCATGATTCTTGTTATACAGATGTTCGTCGCTGGCTGAAATTCTTGTCTGTTTATTTATCGTGGTGAAGCTGAGTCACCTAACAGAATCGAAGAGAGAGATGTGCCGCGGTGGTTTAGTTTGGTGTACATAGTAAGTCGTGTAGACGCTGGTGGATATTGATGCTGGTTAGTAGTAATCGTAGAATCGTGTTGGTCATGACGATGATGCTGGTCAGTAGTCGTAGACTCGTGTTGCTGATGTGGCGACGGCGGTGGGTGGTCATCGTTGGACGAAGCTGTTGGTGTGTCGCTGGAACTGCTGCTGCTGTCGTGTGGTACACGGAACAGATCTCAAAGAGAAACTGAACCGAGACGAATTTGGCCGCCGAGTTAAAGCTATTTATAACAAACTATCGGCTCCCGAAGGTTTCAGAAAAATACTCTATCACGTGACCTTATTAAGGGCCGTGATTGGTCAGTTTGCGTTCTGGCGGAAACGGTTCGAAGAAGTTGCCGCTTCGAATAATAATCAGTCACGTGATGACAAGGAATGGGTTCTCCGCTACGCCCGCGTTTGTTTATATTTAAATGAGAAGAATGGCGATAGTAGTTTTGTATCTAATGGCGATAGGTAGTTTTGTATGTAATGGCGATCGAGGTGTTAGTTTCACTACATATATATATATATATATATATATATATATATATATATATACGACGGGCTTCTTTCAGTTTCCATTTACCAAATCCACTCACAAGGTTTTGGTCGGCCCGAGGCTATAGTAGAAGACACTTGCCCAAGGTGCCACGCAGTGGGACTGAACCCAGAACCATGTGGTCGGTAAGCAAGCTACTTGTTTCTTTGTTGCCCACAAGGGGCTACACACAGAGGGGACAAACAAGGACAGACAAACCGGTTAAGTCGATTACATCGACCCAGTGCGTAACTGGTACTTAATTTATCGACTCCGAAAGGATGAAAGGCAAAGTCGACCTCGGCGGAATTTGAACTCAGAACGTCAAGACAGACGAAATACCGCTAAACATTTCGCCCGGCGTGTTAACGTTTCTGCCAGCTCACCGCCTTTACGTTCACTTGATATTCTAATACGAAGCAAGCTACTTACCACACAGCCACTCCTGCTTCTGTACACAATTTTGAAATTATTATTATTATTATTATTATTATTGCTAAGACGGTGTGAGAAAATGGTTAAGCAATAGTTATTCTAGATAAGATATGAAATAGAGAGTGAAGTGGAGGACTGAAAATAGACGTGAGATATGCGGGGATATTTACTGTATCTTCATTTTAACTCCTAATCCCTATCTAATTCCTCCTTCATACTTGAATATCACAATCATTTAATTGTATTTGTACGTATATGCGTGCGTACGCATGTACAGTAAATGTGAGTAAAAGATGTGACGTCAAAAGTGGTTTCATGCCAAAACAATTATAGTCTACCGTGTTTTCCGTGTCTCAGAATAAACAATATTTTAAACGGGAGTTACCTCCCTTATACTATTGTTTAGAATTTAAGCAATGATCTTTGGCGCAATTCTTCTTGTAGGGAGAAGGAAGATAATTGAATAGACCACAATATTTTAATTCTAATTCTTATATCGATTTCTCAGACCTAATAAAAGTGAGATCAACTCTGGCTGGATTTCACTTTAGAAAGATACAAAAATAATAATTGCGAAGTAATTATGATGGCTCTCACGCAAAAATTCCATCAACAGAGTAACTTACGTTCACTTTATATTCTTTTTTACTCTTGGCACAAGGCCCGAAATTTGTGGGGAGGGGGCCAGTCGATTAGATCATCCCCAGTACGCAACTGGTACTTAATTTATCGATCCTGAAAGGATGAAATGCAAAGTTGACTTCGACGGAATTTGAACTCAGAATGTAAAGACAGACGAAATACCAATTTCTTTATTGTCCACAGGGGGCCAAACATAGAATGGTACAAAACAACTGATTGGGATCAGTAATGCGAATGGTCTACATAAAATATGACTTCAAAAATCTTATAAAATATAAAAAATCGAATGATATTAACAGTACGTTAGACAACACAAATGAAGCGATGATCAGGCCACGCTCCGACCCCACAAGCCCCGATCTATCGCTGGCACCTTTTTTTTTTTTTCTGACTATTCACACGGTTCCTTGCACGCACAACACTCGTGCAACATGCTTCCATCTCTTTTGGAACGTACACTCCGACAGATATCTCCTTTCCAGCCACACTTTCCTTTTCAAATGAAAAGTAAAAAATGAACGTAAATTGTGACCAGAGATAAAGTTGCCTGTCTTAATTCCTTTTATCCTCGTCTTCCATACTACCTCTTTCGCTATTGCTACAACCGTGAGAAAACAATTCTTACCTTCGTTTGTTAAAACTCCCGGTGGGTCAATTTTTATAATTGACTCAGTCGACAGCTGTACTCTTCCTTCGCCGGACAACAGGTGTTCAGCATAAGCCCACATTTCAGATATCTCCGGACACTGAACAATAGCATGAGGGACGGTTTCCCTGTCTCCCCCGCATCTTGGACAGGTCGGCGACTGACGCTTACCGTGTCTTGCAAGCTTATCCCAAACGGGCAAGGCACCTCTGTAGCATTGCCAGGTTAAGGACTTTTGGAAGTTGTCCAACGTTCTCAACCCGAATGTACGGTGAAACAGGCTGTCCAGTTGAATAAACCCGAGACCTAGAGTCGCCCCCAGGCCATCGTCTCATTCAGACTCTACCAACCCACTATATAAAATCCGTGTGGAACCCCCACCGCTGGCGTTGCCCGAGCGCCGGAAAAGCAAGAGGGCCTTACGACACTCTTTATGCCATTCACTCGAACTCGGTCTACGAGAACACCAGGCTTCCTGCTCGCAAAAACTTTTGAACTCGGGGAGCATTTGTCTGGCCAGCGGAGACCACACCCGTTCACTATCCAGGAGAATCCAGAGGTGCCTCAATCTCAACGCATCATTAACCAAGGCATCCCTAAACCTCCCTTTAAAGGCTTTTAACAGCAGACAGAGCGTTTCACAAGTGGCGACCTGCACTTCCACAAAAAACGAAAGAGCTGTCTCTCCAACCTGATCAACCACGAATCCGGACAAGGCACGACGGTTAGGCGGTAGGTAATGACCGATGCGATAAACACATTGGCCACCTCCGCCCCTCCCTTTCAGAGATAGCCACCGCCAACACCAGGTCTTGACTACTGCAGCCACCCTGCTCAATACCTCCGTCCAGTTCTTCTCTATCTGGAGGCCTGGACCAAACCAAACTCCCAGCAACTTAACCGGTCCCTCCGTCCAGCGCCCAACAGCGCTGTCTGAAGGCATCGACTTGCCAACCCAGGTGCCGAGTTGTAAGCCGACCGACTTTTCCCGGTTAATCTTTGCTCCTGCCACCTCCTCGTAAGCCTCAATAGTCTTACCCACTTCACGTAGGCGTGCTACTGAGGTTACGCAAATAGTGATATCCGCGTAAGCCGTCACAAACTCCTCTAGACATGGTTCTCTCGGAATGCCACTCAACCTCCGCAGTAGTGGCTCGAGAGCTACCACATACAAAAGCGGTGAGAGCGGACATCCTTGACGAACCGAGCGTCTGATACAGAATTGCTTCGAAAGGAAACCGTTCACCCGAACTATCGAGTCAATGTTGTGGTACAAAGCAATAAATCACCTGAGGAAGCCAATGCCCTAGCCGAACCGCGCAAGCACAGTCGCCAGGTATCGATGGTCAACCCTATCAACAGCTTTAGACTGGTCCAAATGTACCAGTGCCCCACCTTTGCCAGATTTATTACCAACCCTCTCTATGGTATAGCGGATAAGATGGAGGGTATCCTGAATGGTTCTGCCTGGGATGGCACATGTCTGTGCCTCCCCGACTATACCATCCGCGACACGCGCCAACCTTTTCGCTAAGAGGCCAAAATCTTCACTTCTGCGTTTAACAGAGTGATGGGCCTGAAATTCTCTATAACGTCCCCCTTGTCCGGGTCCTTTCTGACCAACGTCACTACTCCCCGGGGCACAGATCTGGGGATAAACCCATTCTGTTGCCAGTTCGCGTAAACGTCAGCCAGTAGATGCCCGAACAAGTTTGGCATACATTTATACAGCTCATACGGAAGACCATCAAGTCCCGGCGACCTACCCGCTTTACAGTCGGCCAAAGCCTCCTTCACCTCCCCAGGCGTGATTGGCCCTTCGCAAGACTCCGCATCCGACCCCGAGAGACACGGCAGACCGGCAAGAAAGTCCTCGAGGGCTCTCCCACCATCAGGACCGCCGTCACCCCCGAACAGCTGGGCGAAGTACTTCCGAAAGGCCTCACACATTTTCTCGGGTTCGTTTATCAAGACGCCATTATGGTTCGTCAAAGACCGTATCGTGGAACTATTTCCTTGCCGAGCTTCCACCTCTCGGGCCCATCCAGCGGCCTTGATTCCTTCACTTCCCATCGCACGTAACTTAGCTCTGGCAATACTTCTCCTGTGTTGGGCTTCAAGATGTTGGTTTAACTCCAGTCTTTTCACCTTCACTTGGTCCGCATTGCCAGTCCTCCAGGCTTCTTCTAGTTCCTTAACTATACCATCTCCTATTCTACGTCCCTTCTTAGCTAAACTTATGCTAAACCTAAAAGACTCATATTTGATGGCTCTTTTTAGGGTGTACCACCATTTGTTATTAATGATGGTACCTGTCAATGCCCTCTGAATTAACATCTTGATCCGCTTTCTGTATTCCTCAATCGCCAAAAGGGACGTATTGAGTTTCCAGTAGCCAGATCCCTGACTATGTAACTTGTCTATTGTCAGTTTACAGGTATAGGAAAGTTGGTTATACATCATTAGATGTATACCTGACTTTCCTATATAAAATTAATGAATATTAACGGAACGCTGAACTCCAGACTATCAACTTAAACAACATTTATTCAGGTGGTAAATATATACATCTTAGCTCTTGTTGTTACAGCTTCTATGTGTGTGAGCATAGTTGTTGGGACGTTGTTATGTGGATGTGAGCGAGCTGTCGAGTGTAAGTCCGAAAGATGAAGAGTGACAGCTATACACGTAAAGAGACTGTCTCCAGGTTGGAATATGGGAGACACTGCTTGACACGTCCATGCTCTATTGCTGGCCAGCAAGAAAGAGATAGAATTAAGCGGGAAAGCTTGCTTGTTTAATTCCACGCATGCGTGAGACTACGCATGCGCACGGCGTTACTACACTCTCATTAAATCAACATTTTTGCTGTGAAGTGCTACTATCCCTCTGTCCTCCACTTCTTTCCTTGTTATTTGTGGTTGGTTTCTTTTTGCTGCTTTTGTTGGTCGTTGTTCTACTTGTTTTACTTGGTTAGCATTTTCTATTTTTCTTTTGCTGGTAATTTTCTTTCCTTCGGTTTCTTTATCTTTCACTTCCTCCTCACCTTCAGATTCCTCCTCGCCTTCCTTACAGTATTTTTTTATATGGCCTATCTGACCGCACTGAAAACATCGGGGTTTACGCCCCTCGACAAAAACGTTGAGGAACAACTCCTCCCCAACTTCTATTTTTTCTGGAAGTTGTTCAATTACAGCCTGTTCTCCTTGAATTAATAAGTGGACCGTGTGGCCGATCCAATATGTTTTTTCGGTGTCGATAGCCTGAAGTATATTCACTTCATCTACCTTCTTTGCCAGGACCGCCGCCATCAACCACATAGGGCCGACTTTAGGAGGGACCTTTGTTATTCGTATGTTGGCAGTCCTCATACCCATGTATATAGGTATTAGAATTAAATCTTCTGTTTCCAATGAATTTATCGAGTGCATCTGTGCCGTTTCAATATTTTTTAGTTGTACCTCGATGGTACCAAATTTTTTACCTCTGGTCAGATATATGATATCCTGCCAGATGGATTTCAATCATTTTTCCACTCTCTCCTCGCTTACTCGCTCAATTCTTCTTTCTTTTTTACAGTATGTCTTGTATATGATGGTTTTCTTTTTTTCCGACAATAAATAATCCTCTGGGGGTTGAATCTTGACAACACCGTCTTGAATTGTAATCATGTCTTTGTACATTCGTAGGTCGCTTTTGTTTGTCGACAGCTGGCGGGTTCCACCTCCAGCCGCCGACGCAAAACTTCTTTTTTGTTTTCCTTCTGTTTGAAGGCTTTTCACAGTAGAATTCGTTGGTTTTGGCGATTCACCTTCAGAAGAATTTGAAACATCTCCAAACAATAAACTTTCAATATTTTTTCCATCGGTTGACTCTTCGCCAGACAAAGATACACTATTCGGCATCTTGCCAGCGATTAATGTCTCCCCCACAGGGGAGAACACCCGATAGTTTTCGAACGAAGACTATCACACAAATAATTATAACAGGAAATAACACAAGAACAGTCAATAGAAACTTGCACTTACTATACAAACGTACTCAAATAATTACTAATAGATACAAACTCACGGAGCCGTTACACCGCTAAGCATTTCAATCGGTGTCACACAGACGAAATACCGCTAAGCATTTTGCCTGGCGTGCTAACGTTTCTGCCAGCTCGCTGCCTTTACGTTCACTTGATATTCTAATACGAATGTCTGACTATTTGACGTCCCCCTAAACATAATACCCGAGTAGATTCAGTATGACAAAGTCGTAACTTTTAATTACAGTCACAAAATATCTGGTGGCCTTTCGTACAGTTTCCATTTACCTGATTTTACTCACAAGAATTGGACCGACCACAGGATATGTTGGAAAATACATTTGCCTAAAGAGAAGGTTTCCGGAGAATGTCTCACTAAAAAACGTCACATTTAAATATTGGTTTGAACTTTTGGCGGATCTATTTTAAAACGGGGGCCACATTTTTCATTAATGTTTTACGTAGTGTTTTTGGTACGGAAAGACTTTCAAACTTCGTATACTTATCTATTTTGTGTTATAGAACAGAAAAATATTTTTGTATTCGAATTTATTTCATGTAAAAAATTGTCTTATTTCGATAATTTCAACCAATCACTGACAAGTATTCAGTTGTTTATATTTACTCCTTTGGCTGATTAAGTGATGTAAAGCGTATTTAATCTCCATACCTTCGTTTTATTTGCTTTTTTCATTTTAAATTTGCTTTAACCCTAACCCTAACCCTAACCCTACGGTTAGGGTTAATTGTTTCAGAATCGTTTGTTTATGTAGTCAGCACTTAATGTATATCGGCTGAATGGACGTCAGTGATTGGTTGAAATTACAGAAATACAACTTTAACATGGAATAACTTATGGATTTCTTTTTTTTTTTAAGAAGACTAAGAGAAAAAGATGTTTTATATGACACATTCTACCAGTGTTCCAAGTTTCAAAGTGTTTCGTTAATGAAAAATGTGGCCCCCGTTTTAAAAAAAGATCCCTTTTGGCACAAGACCAGCAAGTTTGGGGCAGCGGGCAAGACGATTACATTAACTCTAGTATTCAAGTTGTACTTATCTTATCGACCCCAAAAAGGATGAAAGGCGAAGTTGGCCTCGGCGAAATTTGAACTCAGACAGTAAAGACACTATGCATTTTGCCCGCTGTGTGCTGACGATTCTGCCAGCTCGTCGTCTTAATAGTCACATTTAAATATTATAAACAAAAATATTTTAAATCAGTTATTAACTGACCGTACATAACTTGGAAACGATTTTATATGATGGCATAACATATACAGGGCTGGCTAAAAGTTACCTGACAGTAAATCAAAACCATTTAATTCCAAGATTAAAACAAAAAATTATTTTATATGAAACTTCGCAAATAAATAGACAAATGTTGATTTAAAAAACGGTGATTCAATTATTAACATTATTAAGCATTCAATTATTAGTCATTCATAATTGGAATGAATAAATGAAATTGAACATTAAGTATTTATGGAATTTTTATTTACTGACGGGTAGCTTTTGGCCAACCCTGTATGCGTTTTAAAAAAACATTTATTGGCAACACATGGCATGTACAGTTGAAAACACTTTGCACAGAATCGTGACATTACATGCACATTAAATAATATTAATGTTGATTTAAGGCGACGAACTAGGTGAATCGTTAGCACGCCGGACAAAATGCTTATCAACATTTCGTTCGGCTTTACGTCCTAAGTTCAAATTCTGCCGAGGTTGACCTTGCTTTTGATCCTTTCAGGATCGATCAAATAAGTACCAGTTGACCACCGGAATCGATGTAATCGATTTAACCCATCCCTTGAAATTACTGAACTTGTGCCAAGTTTTGAAACCAAATATTATTAATGTTGATAATTAAGATAAATATTCCGACTGATACCACGTGAGTTATTCCGTGTAGTTATTCCGGTCGAGCAACACAAGTCTTTCCTCTGATTTTTTTTTTTTTTTTTTCCTTTTTTTTTTTTAATGACGTCTTTTCTGTGACATTTTATCTCATAACTAAGGCGGTGAGCTGGCAGAAACGTTAGCACGACGGGCGAAATGCTTAGCGGTATTTCGTCTGCCGTTACGTTCTGAGTTCAAATTCCGCCGAGGTCGACTTTGCCTTTCATCTTTTCGGGGTCGATAAATAAAGTACCAGTTGCGGGATCTTTGTGATTTGACGGCCAACACTTGTTTTCTTAACGAAACACTTTCAAACTTGGAACACTGGTAGAATGTGTCATACAAAACAACTTTTTCTCTTAGCCTTCTTAACAAAAAATTGTACATCGCAAGTTATTTCATGTTAAAGTTGTCGTATTTCTGTAATTTCAACCAATCACTGACGTCTATTCAGCTGAATACAGTCAGTGCTCTTTTGTAAACAATAAATTTCTGCCGGTGTTAAGTGTGTTATTCCCTGTGACATATTTCATCCGGTTTAATCGTAATTTATACACATATATTGTTTATATAATAAATTACGCTGTGCGTATCTGTGTGTGTATATTTTTGCCATAACCTCATTCATAACCCTAACTCTAGAACCCGAACCCTAACCCTAAACTACAGTTTGATTTGAAGAAGATTTGGCTGCTATTTCCAGGAAATGAAGCACTTGGGGGAGGTGCATTGATAATTCTGGTAGCTCCAATAACAAGTGCAGGCAATATTCAAGTACTTTGATGGCTTTTTCCCCTTTGTTTACGAACAGTCTAGTTAATCGGTAATGTCAAAACTAACGGGGATTAATACCATATACACCGTCACAGCACTAACTGTATTCAACTGAATAGACGTCAGTGATTAGTTGAAATTATCGAAATAAGACAATTTTTAACGTGAAATAACTTCGAATACAAATTTTTTTATCTGTTCTATACCACAAAATATACAAGTATAAGAAGTTTGAAAGTGTTTCGGTACCAAAAACACTACATAAAAAAATGTTGCCCGTCAAATCATAAAGGTCCCAGTTGCGCACTGGGATTGATGTAATCGACTTAATCCCTTTGTCTGTCCTTGTTTGTCCCCTCTATGTTTGGTCCCTTGTGGGCAATAAAGAAAAAAGAAACGTTGGCACGCCGGGCGAAATGCTTAACGGTATTTCGGCTGTCTTTACATTCTGAGTTCAAATTCTGCCGATGTTGACTTTGCCTTTCATCCTTTCGGGGTCAATAAATTAAGTACCAGTTGCGTACTGGAGTCGATCTAATTGACTGGCCCTCTCCCCCAAACTTTCGGGCCTTGTGCCTAGAGTAGAAAAGATTTTATCTCGTAACTTCTTTTCTGTTACTTTTCTTCCCTGGCTTCAAAGTGTCACTCCAGCGGGATTGAATCTGAGTCCCAACAATTACGAAGTGAATTTCTTAGCCATTCACCAATACTTGGCTGCAATCTAACTCTATTCCCTTTCTACAAACTCATTCTCTCTCCCTCTCTCCCTCTCTCTCTCTCTCTCTCTCTCTCACTCTTTCTCTCTCTCTCTCTCTCTCTCTCTCTCTCTCTCTCTTTGGTATGAGATACTTATGCATTAAGAAGAGTTCATAATAGACTGGATGATCGTCAATATATATGACTTACCTCAAATAGTTCATCTAAATACACTAACAACATTGACTTACAGTAATTAATTCTTCTTAACCTGGAAGAAGTTATTTTAGTAATTTTTAGTGTATTGGAAGTTATTTCATGCATTATTCCTTTCTACTATCGGCACAAAGCCTGAAGTTTTTGGCGGATGGGGTTAGTCGTTTACATCGAACCCAGTGCTCAACTGATACTTATTTTATTGACCTCGAAAGGATGAGGTGCAAAGTCGACCTCGGTGGAATTTGAAGGTAATTTCAAACATATTGGAAAGATAAAATGGGATCTAGACGAACTCTTGAGTGCTTGAATTCTAGAGCAAGAAATAGAGTATGCGGAATCCTAGTTCGACAGAACTTCACAAATGTCCCCGACTTTCTTCCATCGAATTTGTTCTACCATACCTTTCTTTAAATTCATACTTTCAAATGAAATTTTCCTAAAATATGTTTTTGGTGGTATGGATTACGATTATCTTATAGGATGAGGGGCGATAAATTGATGAGGTGGGTTTCATCCCCCAATCAACCGGTTTTCGTTAAAAATTCATATTTTTCTATGAAATTTTCCAGGAATATGTTTTTGAGTTTGTAGATTACGATAATATATTTTTTTAAGATTTGATAAAGATTTTTTTGAAACGTGCCCTTTCGACTTTGAATTTTCATAATTTTCCTAAAAGTGCATATTTTTGTAGGAATTTTTTCTTTAGATACGTTTCCGAGGGTTTTGATTTTTTTCTTTTCTTTTCTTTGTTTTTAATTGTAATCTACACCATAAAAACGCACCTCTGGAAAATGTATAGAAAAAACATCGATTTTAACGAAATTTAATGGAGAAACAATGTCGGGAGGTTGGTATTTTTAGAAACTCAAAAAAAGATGTGCTCAAATTTTATCAAGACAACTGTTCGCATCATTCGAAAAATTGTCTCTGGAAAATTTCATTTAAAAATATGCATTTTTAAGAAAGCTACGACGAAATAAACTTGGTGGTGAGACACAGTTCTGTAGTTATGCCCCTTGTTCTATTATTTGTATCAACTTTTCACTAAGCCATTATTGCTGCAGCTGTTACAAATGGTAGTAAAATTCTAGTGACATCCAGACAATAGCGCTTCTCTAAATTACTTTTATTCTACGTAAAACACTATAATTCTTTTTTGAAAAGCAAATCTACTCTATTTTACAGTTATTGAATGATTCTGACAGAGTACAGTGCATGAATGCTTAAGGATAATAAAGTTGTAATAATTATTATTAAAGCAGCAAACTGGCAGAACTGTTTGCACACCAGGCCAACTGCATAGAAGCATTTCTTCCATCTTTACGCTCTGAGTTCAAATTCCACTTTAGTTGACATTGCATTTCGTCCTTTCAGGGTCTATAAAATAAGTACCAGTTCAGCACTGGAGTCAATGTAACCAACTTACCCCCATCCCCGAACTTGCTGACCTTGTGCCAAATTTTGAAGCCATTATTTTCCTCTTAAAGAGTACACCACCCTTCTCTCCCAATATCATTCTGTAACTGTAGCAAATATTTGATTTAAGTCATTTCTTTTTTTTCATTTATAATGAATTATTGTTATTATGAGAGTAAACAGAGTGGCAATGATAGTAACTATATAAAAAAATTTTAAATCATGAACAATAACATGAAATAATACCAGGGCTTACAACTCTAAACATAGTCCAATAACAGAATTCTATAAGGCACAAGCAGCATCTTTGCAAGACACTTTCAGTTCAACAGTGCAAATCACCCAATACAGTTTCTATGCAAATTCACATAGCAAATATTCTACACGTTCATTACTCAACACACAAAACATACATACACATACACAAGTATATATGTGTGTGTGGTGAGCATGTGTGTATGTATTATATGTGTGTATGACTTTGTGTCAAAGTTCGTTCCACCACCATCAACACCACTTGGCAACCAGTGTTGGTTTGTTTATGTCCCTGTAACTTACAGACTGAACAAAAAAGACTGATAGAATAAGTACCTGACTTTAAAAATAGTCAATTGTAGAATACATATATATATGTATGTATGTATATAGAGATAGTAATGAAGATAAACACAGTTAAGCTTGATATATATTTACATGGAGTACATAAAATATGAATGAATGTATGTGTGTGTCTATCTATCTTTCATTCTATAGGCTCGTTAGAAGTAGCTTATAACTTTTGCTACCAAGGCAACATAATTAGAAGTGGAGGAGGGCATGCTGAAGGTATAATAGACAAAATGGGAACAGAGTCAAAAAAGTTCAAGAACCTGTTGCACAAGCAGGCAGCAAAAGGTTTCTCTTTTAGCGTGAAGAGTAGATTACACATTGTTTATGTACAATGTGCAATGTTGCATGGTTGTGAGACACATAGGCCTTGCATGTGGAAGATTTGCAATGGCAAGAAAGAAATGAAGTGGGCATGCTCCACTGGATGTGTAATATTTGTGTTCAACAGAGCACAAATGAGTTGACATCACAGCTGGATATAAAAGGAATCAGATGTAGTGTACAAGAGAGAGAGAGAGAACACCCTGCTAGTATGAGGATGTGATTTGTATTGAGGATATCAGCTATATAAGGAAGCACCAATCATTGGAAGAGGGTGGAACCTGTGAAAAGAGGAAATCTAGAAAGATATGGAATGAAGCAATGAAGACTGACTTCAAGAAATTGAACCTAATAAAACTGAACCCAAGACCATGTAGTTCACTACACAGCCATGCAGCTACCTACACACACACTAGCGTAGCTAGAGGTGGGTGCGGAGGGAGTGGCACACACCAGGCTTCACTTTTGTGGCACCACTTTTGGGGATGCTGTAGGCACTGTATTTTTTGTGAGATTCCAGGAGCAGCAAAATGAATATCCACCACCCCAGGCAGCACACTCTCTAGCTATGTTAGTTCACATATACACACACATCATATGCACTACAGATCTAAGACCTTACTATTTCAGTGGTACTTAGATACATCCTACATGAATATAAGTACTGCAAAACTTCACTTGACACAGATGAACCTAGAAAGTCTATTGATACGCCTGGATTATAAAAAAAATACATTTGCAGATTTTTGTGTATGTAAGTGTGTATGCGCGCATGTATGCATGCATGTACACGCATGTATATATGAGTTCATTAGTGCTTTTTCTTTGCTTTTTGGTGGGGTTTTATCAAAACTTTTTATAAATTGACAAGACATTTATTAGATGTTTGACAATTTTAGAAATATTAAACAGTTCAAAACTTTCAGGATTCTGAAATACCATCTGCAGAATAAACAATAACTAATGAAAGAGATTTTGTGTCAGTTTTAAAAAAAAATTAAATCCTGGACGCATTGACAGGAAAAAAGACAGGAAAAAAGACAGGATATTCATGGTTGGAAGATTTTTGATCAACAATTTGCTTAATCAGGACTGATCTTGGGATGAGCAATAACACTGCAGTACATATGTGATATGAGTATATTTAATGGATGACAAATTATAAACCCAAAGTAGGGTAAAATATACAGCAAGAAAGCATTAAAATAGTTGATGACTAATATCGATATTTTTCTAGCAAACATGGGAGACAACTGTGGGCATGTTTCTTTATTTTTTTTTTTTCCTTAATTTCTTCAGTGGTATAGTTTTGCCACAGTTTGTGAAAGTGTTAGTCAACAAATCACTTAGTAAATATGTGTCAGATGATGAAAGGTTATAGTGAGACAGAGAGACAAAAACAGGTGTCTTGCTGTAGAGTAGGTATAAGGTTACCCAGCAGGGAGAGAGAGAGAGAGTGAGTGAGTGAGTGAGTGTGAGAAAGATCAGGAATGAAGACAGAAACAGGTGTGCTGCCACAAAGGAGATACATGGTTACCCAACCTGAGGGAAGTGCAAGAGAAGGGGAGAGAGTGGGAGACAGCGGGACTGTAATGGTGGCAAAGTGCTGGGCATACTCATAAAGGACAGGGATCAGAATATAAATGGGATGGTTGAGTAAAGGCAGAAAGAGATATAGATGGTGGTAAGTGCCAGGGCATACTCTTGAGGTTCGAAGCTCATAATATAAGTGGCAGGATATTGCCAAAGAAGCATGATTAGAGAGTGAGGAGGGGAAATGAGTAATGAAAACCTGGGTATATAGAGGGGGTGGCTACCAGATAACAATGATACAGAGAACCAGGGCTGTGAGAACAAGATTGGGGAGTGAGAGGTAAGCATAGGGCATGAAGGAGAAAATGTGAGGAAGAGAAGAGATGTAGATTGGGTTGTTGGGGGTAGGGTATATGAAAAGTTTTTTTGTTACATGTGGGTGGAACACACAGGTTGGGGGCTAGCGGATAGCAATGATACAGTGAGTCAGGGCCAAGAGGACAAGATTCATGAGTGGGAAGTAAGCATAGTGCATGAAGTGGAAATGTGAGGAAGAGAAGAGATATAGAGATGTAGTTTGGTTTGTTGTGGTAGGGTGTTTGAGAAGTTTCCTTGTTATGTGTGGGTGCAACACAGCGCTTCTAGAACTCAGTTTTGCTGATGTGGGTGGGCCTTCTCCAGAACCTCATATATATATAGGGAGAAAAAAACAACAGACGAAGACAGGTGGTGTAGAAAACAAACAAATGTATTAGTATAATGCTCGGGAATTGAAAAAGTCTTTAACATTTCGAGCCTACGCTCTTCCACAGAATGATTTTTACAGCTGGATGCCCTTCCTAATACCAACCACTTTACAGAGTGCAAAATACTTCTTTCTCATTAACGTTTTGTGTGATATTGAAGGTATGGTTGAATACTGTCGGGAAACAATCCCAGCATTAAGTAACAAAGGAATATCTCCTGTTTTAGGTTAAAACATTTTTGTTAGGCTACTGAACTGATTTAAAATATGTTTTTATTTGGTACCTGCTAACAGCTAAACTTATGTAGAGGTCAGGTTTTGAAGTGGACAATTTGGTGTTGTAGTTTTAAAACCAAATCAACAAATTACCAAATTAAAATTACAGCTTTACTAAGCTATCTTATGCGATCAGCTGAATAATTGACCAATCAGCTGAATAATTGACCGATCAGCATTGCTACTTTATGTGATGCAACTTTCTAGAATCTTCTAGAACATCCCCTTTCAAGGTTTAAGTAGCTTAAATATGCATGATTTGGGTACCAAATTTCCCTTTGTGGACAATTGCCACCATGCAAACCACATTCTCATTTTGCTGAATTTAACACCCATTCTAACAACTCCTTGTTCAACCAAGCAGACAGCAACTACAATTTTGCAGTCATGACCCCAGCATAGTATGTTCTCGTGTTGTGACAGCTTATTTACAGAGCCTATTTAACCAACTATTTGTAATAACTACAGAGTGTAACTTGTTATATTCAAGACCAACACGGAGAGCATTTTGTACAACAAATAAAATTCTGTTAACTGTTCATGAGTGTTGTGCATTCATTATATGCAGCCAGACCTCAACTCAACCACCAGCTTCTCACATCTTTCATTATATGACATTGTGACATTGGTAACCCCACCTGGTGACATTGGCATGAGCTTACAATTTTGAAGGAACTTTCTATTACCAGTTAGAAACAAAGCAAGACCCTGTGGCAAAGAATGACCTCTCTTACAAATTGTTCACAGTTGATTATTAAATACCTCCTGTACATTATATGTTTAAGAATATAACAGCTCCCAAGACATGAATTGTAATTAGGATTGATTACTAAAAATATGTGATATGTACTTTGAAATGGAGTTACATTTCACAACTGGTTTGGATCTATAACAAGTATTCATTAGCCTGCTTACAGTTAGTGGTTTACACTGCTGGAAAGTGCCTTTGACATAACATAATGAAGCGCAGGTGTCTAACGATAAAAACTAATAGCTGCCAATTTTTGAATCTTGACATAAAAGCAAGTAACTAAATTCAAAATATTAATTTCTTTTTTTTAATCTTACAAAAATAAAAAGTGGTTTCCAATGATCTCTGTTAGGGATATTAGGAACGTTTATATATAAAAAGAAATGAATTTTTTTCCTCTCACTTCACTAATATTCTAATTAAATGTCTTTATTCTAATCTCCCCAGTTGTAACATTTTAAAAAGATTAAGTTCCATCAAGATTCCTACCCCTCACCCCCTTGCCATTTCATTCGAATCACCATTCATATCACTGATGTATTTAGTTATAGATCTAAGCTGACTTAGATATCACTTTAGTAATTGTTTTATTTTTATTTTTTATACTACTTATATTCGTCGAAAGTATTATTATTTAAACAGTTACTCTTATATTTGAAAAATACACGAGATTAGATTTATCAAGAAAATATTAGTGAAGTGAATATTACGATTTATCTTTCCTTAGATATACGTGTTCTAGTGTTTGAAGGTAGATTGTAGTCAAGAGCTGTAAATAGTAGCAGACAGGAAAGTAAAGCCACATGATTGTGACGTCAGGACGCGCCAGCTTATCTGACATTTAGTGACACTGCATAATAGCAGAGGAAGGGCTACTTACGCTGTACAAAAGATGGTATCCGAGCAGTCATTTTATACGGTACCGCCGATATTTCTAAATTTTACACTGACTGCACTTCAGTTGGAGTACCAGAAGCATCAGCAGCTTGTACTGCTTCGTTTTTAATCTGCTCAATTCATCGTGTTGATTTTTATCAACACCTACATATTTTACTGTGAAACATAAATAGCGACCGTCTTTCGTTACTTACAGGTTTATTTAGTATTGAAAGAAACAACAAAGAAAATGCCTGAAAACAAGAATACCAGCAGTTCATACCAAAGTCTCTTCAGTAACAACACAAGTTGTACAACCAATTCCAGTCCTATAATAACCAGCAACAGCTCTGCCTCGGCTACTACAAGTAATCATAGTTCTACTTCGCGTAGCAGCAGTAGCAACAACAGCAAAGACTCTGATAATGTGCGAGTGGCCGTCCGTTGTCGTCCGCTCAATGAAAAAGAACTGTCGATTTCATGTCGTAATCTAGTGACTGTCGATGTCCTGCGGGGTACAGTGTCAGTGGAAAACCCCTCGGCAAGCCAAGAGGAACCCATAAAAATGTTTACTTTCGACACAGTTTTTGGACCTGGGTGTAAACAAGTTGATGTCTATAATGAAGTCGCTCGACCCATTGTTGATTGTGTTTTAGAAGGTTACAATGGCACCATTTTTGCCTACGGACAGACAGGCACAGGTAAAACATTCACTATGGAAGGCTTACGGACAACGCTTGAGGTTCGTGGTATTATTCCTAATTCATTTGCTCATATCTTTGGAGCTATAGCAAAAGCTGGTGAAGATAATTGCTTTTTAGTTCGTGTCTCTTACATGGAAATATATAATGAAGAAGTTCGAGATTTGCTTGCAAAAGATCAAAACATGCGATTAGAAGTCAAAGAACGGCCCGATGTTGGTGTCTACGTTAAGGATTTGTCTGCATTTGTAGTGAATAATGCTGATGATATGGATAGAATAATGACTCTCGGTAATAAAAATCGCGCGGTTGGTGCTACCAATATGAATGCCCATAGCTCTAGGTCCCATGCTATTTTCACTGTTACTGTAGAATGCAGTGTGAAAGGAATTGATGGAAAACAGCATGTCCGAATGGGGAAGCTACATCTTGTAGATCTTGCCGGTTCTGAAAGACAGGCCAAGACAGGTGCCACTGGAATGAGATTAAAAGAAGCGTCTAAAATTAACCTTTCTTTATCTACACTTGGTAATGTCATTTCTGCATTAGTTGATGGGAAAAGTAGTCATATTCCATATAGAAATTCAAAACTTACTCGACTTTTACAAGATTCTTTAGGAGGTAACTCGAAAACTATAATGATTGCTAATATTGGGCCTGCTGACTATAATTATGATGAGACAATCAGTACTTTAAGGTACGCTAACCGCGCTAAGAATATTAAAAACAAAGCTAAAATTAATGAAGATCCTAAAGATGCACTTTTAAGACAATTTCAAAAGGAAATTGAGGAACTGAAGAAACAACTTGAAGATAATATATCAGATGGAGATACTAGCCCAGATGAAGAAATGGATAATGAGCAAAGTATGGAATTTATGGAGAATAGTAAAAAGAAATGGAAAGAAAAAAAATGCCGTAAAATATCTAAAGAAAAAATGACTGAAATCCTCACTAAAATTGAAAATGATCGAAAATTCTTAGAAGAGAAGAAAGACATGGCTGAAGAAGAACGCAACCAAATGAAGGAAAGTTTGGATGAAAAAGAAAATGAGTTGAAGCGTTATCAAGAAGAACAAGATCAACTTCAGCAAAAATTGTCAGCAATTGAAAAAAAGATAATTGTTGGTGGTGAAAATCTTTTAGAGAAAGCTGAAGAACAAGAACGCCTTCTCGGAGAGAGTGCTATTGAGTTAGAAGAACGTAAAAAAAGAGAAGAAGAATTACGAAGAGCTCTTGAAGAGAAAGAACAGGAAAGAATTGATATTGAAGAAAAATATTCTTCTTTACAAGATGAAATTGTAGGAAAAACAAAAAAGTTGAAAAAGTGTTGGACAATGTTGATGCAAGCCAAATCTGAGATGGCTGATCTTCAACAAGAACATCAGAGAGAAATGGAAGGCCTTTTAGAGAATATAAGACAACTAACTCGTGAACTGAAGTTACAGATGCTTGTCATTGACAACTTTATCCCTCCAGAGTTTCAAAATGTGATAGAACATTATGTACATTGGAATGATGACATAGGTGAATGGCAACTGAAATGTGTTGCTTACACTGGTAATAACATGCGTAAACATACTCCTATGCTTGAAAAGCACAAAGAAACCTGTGTAGATGTTGATCTTACAGGTGTTTTTCTAGCATACACTCCAGAAGGTGCAGCTCAAGCACTTAGGTCTAAAACCTGCAAGATGATGAAATCTTTGCATCACCCGAAGGTATTATCCCGGCCAAAATCCTCCAAAAAGAAGAAACGAGATTCTGAACTAGAGAGCTTCTTGCAATGACTATTCACTGCAGCAGGCATCTGGTTTCTTTTCAAATTTATGTTATGTATTGATGATATGGTTATTTTTATTTCCCCATCATTTATAACAAAGTAATTTTAACTAAATCTCAAACCCTTTATTTTGGCTTAAATGTAACTTATTTTTCTTTCTTTTTCTCTTCTTTTAAAATCCAGCATTTGTGATCAATAGTCTTTACTTTTAAATTTATTTATATATGAATATTATATTTACTAATATTTCTCTTTTGAGAGTGTTTATAATATATTTTCAAGGAGGCTTTACATCCTGTTGCCATTTCAAGCCAAATTAATCTTCCTGCACTTCAAAGAAAAGTGGCTTCCACCCTCTTACCTAAAACTCAGCTGCAACATAATTTTGCTCTTGAAGCTCTACTTAATGTATTTAAAGTATGTTGTTGGTTGATTCTGTAAATTTCTTCCATTTAAGCAAATCAAAACATTGTTGAAATTTTAAAGTATCGTTAAATGTTAAGTAATGAAAGGAAGTTCTTTTTTTAGTGATATTAATGTTTACAAGTTAGCAAAACCAAAAGAGCAATTTGAAAGATTTTATCACTATTGACCTACCTTTGATGTAGTATTCGTCTACTACATATGACACAGGTCTTTAACTATATTAGATTTATCTTCTGCAGAAGATGTTTGTTAACAGAGAAGAAATAATCAGCTATCCTCATTATCCTGTAAAGCATATAACTTATTTACTCCAGGTTTGTTGAGAATATTTTGAAGCAAATATAGTTTGTATTATCTATACAGATCTCAAGCTTTATTTTCAAAATTATTATTTCTTGCTTTTTACCCTCTTTAAATTGCTTCAATTTCCTCAATAGTTGTGATAGTTGTAAAATATTCTGACTTATTTACACATTCAGCAGACCTAGTAATTCAAAACTGATGCTTGCTCATATAAAATTATATCTATATTACATTCTGTAGAATTTCCTTGTATATTTATTTATATCTTTTGGTATTTGCATCCAATTTTTAAAATTTACCGAAAGGTTTTATTTTTTAAATACTGTTATTACATAACATAATTTAAAATATTTTTATCATCTTTATTTATTTGTTAGAGTGAGACTGCAACTAGCATGCTGCGCTCTCTCTCTCCATCTGTAATAAAACCTGGTTCTACATGTAAATATATATTCCTTTGCCTTGAGTTGAATTTCATTTAAAAGATATTTTGTTTTTGTCACAGTATTTCTAACTATAAATCACATTTAATGGATTATATATTATTATTGATTTCTGATTAAGCTTGTTTTTTTGCCATTTTATATATATATATATATATATATATATACACACACACATACATACATGCACATACACATTATTTATTTATATATATATATACACGTGTGTGTGTATAAATGCACACACATTCACATTATTTCCATACACACATATATATACACAATATATATGCATACTAATACATGCATATATACACGTGTTATATGTAGCGTGTATTGTCTATATCATATATCTATATATACACACACATACATATATACTTACATATATACATACACATGTTTATACATATATATACACACACAGTGTGGTCAATAAATTGTCATCTAAATTACACAAAAATGAGAATAACACTGACATCTCATTCTAACAGATATATTTACAAAGATTACATAAAAATGTCTTGAAATACTAAAGAGTAAATTTATTCAATAAAATCGCCATTGGTTTCTACCATGGCCTCTAGTCGACTTCGGAATCTCCTTCAACTCTTCTGGACAGTCCCCTTGTTTAAGTCGGTGAATGCTGCCATAATCCTTGCCGTCAATTCATCTTTGGTGTTACAAGGAGTTTTGTTGGTCTCTCTCTCAACTCCACCATACACATAATAATCAAAGGGGTTGCAGTCTGGGGAGATAGGTGGCCAGTTGTTAGGGGTGATGTGGTCACAAAAATTGTCTGATAGCCATGACTCAGTTTTCCTGCCTGTGTGGCATAGTGCAGAGTCCTATTGCCAGATATAGGGTCTTCCAGCAGCACTACCTCCTCCAGGCACTTGATGTAGGCCTCTGTATAGAGTCTGTGGGAAGATGAATGGAGGTATAACATTGCCATCACTAATGATCACTCCAAACACCATGATGTTGATTGTATGTTTGACTTTTATCATTCTCAGTACAGTTGTCCTGCATTCACCATCTGATCCTGGTAGAAATTTTTCTCGTTTGAGAAAAACCAAAGCATGTTCGTTCAAAAGCTTCATAGCACAGTCTTTCCTCTTGTCCTTGATAGCTTCATATAAAAATTGGCCTTTTCTCATCTTGTATGAGGAATACCGAATGTTATCATGCACTACCTGCCTAATAAGAAACTCAGACACTCTCATGGACCTGGTTGACTTGGAATGATCGTTGTCAATTATGGCCTAGATCTCGCCAATAAATTTAGGAGTTCTTTTCTTAGAACAATCAGAGTGAGTTTTCCGAGCTACCATACCTTTGTAATCACCATTAGACTCCTCCAACTCTTTCCAAATCCTCTGCACTGTCCTCAGATTAACACCCAAACACTCTGAAATGTTCATATTGGAGTTTCTGGCATGAATTGCCAAGCAGTACAGCATGCTGTTTCCAAATTTCTGGCAGAGAGAATTGTCTCATGATGCCCAACTGTTCCAACTATACTGTAGTTGACAAAATCAAAAACAATGTGCATGCACGAAATTAAAAATATAAAATGGCAACAATTTACCCATTCCACCCTGTGTGTGTGTATATATATATATTACATACATACATCACACACACACACACACACACACACACACATATATTACAGATATAATACATGTATATAACATCATATGTAATATACTTAGGATATTTGCATTACATCCATGTAGCGCAACACACACTCTGTTTGTTTATATAAAATAGCCTTCTCTGTGAAAATTTTAATTTAAATTCTGCTATGAGTTTTTCAAATAGAAGAATGTTCTGCTGATATATAGGTTCTTTTAATTGCAAACTAGCTTTTGCTAGTGTTTTTAAACTAAGCCATCTATCGTTGTTGGCTCCTTTTACTTAACTTTAGCTCTGTCATTCTCGTTCCCACTTGTTTGCCTACCATTTAAATCCTATGTCCATTTAAAAAATATAACTTATGTAATACCCTGTTGAAACGTTACCCAAAATGAATGAAAAGCTCTACTTAATAAATATTCTTCTAGAAAAGCATTCCTTTAATTATCATCTGATCCTATGGAAGATATTTGGATTCAAGACTTGTATATGTCTATACTTTCAAGACATTGCCAACATATATATATCATATATATGTATGTGTATGTGTGTGTGTGTGTATATATGTGCAAAACACTTAATATTATCTACATATTCAATATTTTCTAACCTGTCGTAGAAAATGAAACAGGAAATCATTTTTCCCTCACCAGGTAACTGTAACGTTGCAACTGTGGTTTCTATTTTCCCCATGTCTCAATGCTTGAATTCCAACCTCTGTAAGCTTACTGTCTGCAATGTGATAGATTTTTTTTTTTAATACATTCCTATTCAGTTGCTTATCTTTGCTTCCAATAAGTTAGATATCTATTCAGAAACTCCTAACCCTATTTCAAAAGATTTTAGTAGTAGTAAATTATATATTATTATTAATATAATTTTTTGTTTTTTTTGTTTCTGGAATATTTCTTCTGTTGATCATTTGGTTCACTGGTGAAGTGCCTGCAAGGAACTTTGTAGTTTACAATTATTTTCAAACATGTACTATTTCAAAGTCTCATATCCTCATGTTATTAATAGATTGTTTAATAATATATATATGCACGGTATAATATCTACTACGTGATACATACAGAGAAAGTTTTACAAAAGCTTGTTTGATGGTTAATATTCAACTGACATTTTCATCAGGATAAACTGATGGGAAAACAAGCTAACAATTGATTTTTGACTTGCTAGAGATAGTAACAAGATTCCTTCAAATTACACTCTACCATCTTAAAAAATAGAATAGACATATACATTGGACAATGTAGTCCTGTATATAGAAAAAGATGGGATGATAAGGCTGAAATGCCTGTTCAATGAGGGTTGATCTGTATCTGAACAACAACAACTGATGAGAAAATGAACTGAATAGTTCTTGTTTTAAGCCATTTACAAATGCATTTATTTCCTCCAAAATATGAGATTTTTAAAAACTACAAGAAGTGAACTAACAAAGTGAATAAGACATATTCAGGTGTCTTACTGATGTTTCACAGGTGTTTCTTGGAAGAGCACATAACTCTACATGCCTTAGCTATTAAATATGCACCAGACCTCTGAAAATTATGTGAATACATAACTTGAAAAGACAGTGTCACATTATTCAAGTGTATCTTTCTTTAGTACATACTGTAAATGAAGTGTAAACGCAATCAGCAGTAGTAGTCCCTGACTCAATGAGACATATACTTCTTAAAAAAAAATATCAAAAAATAATCATATGACTTCGTAAGTAAAGCAACTTTCCATGCAGAAGAAAGCTGTTTTTTTTATCCATATGATACATATATCAAATAAAAATTAACTAAATTGTTACCTTATTTCTTCTCTCTTCAATATATCAGACATTTATTCAAACACATTGATTTAATTGCATCAGTATATTTCACTGTTATTCTGTTTCTCCCATAATGCTCTCTGATACCCTTTTTTTTTCTCACTCAATATCTTTGCTACTCAGCCCCTTTAATATTCACTGTAACACCATGCTGTTTCTCTGCGTACTACCCTAACTCCAGCTCTGTATCTCATCCACTATTCCTTCCACTATCTCTCCTCCACTCCGCTGTTTTCCCCATTGTGCTCTTGTCCCTACTACTCTCCCTTCTTTTCGCCCTCTTGGTCATGTTACTTTGAACAAATGGAGACATCGAATAGGGATGATTCTCTTGGAGAATCATCTTAGGGACGATTCTCTAATAATGCTGGTGTCTTGATAAAAAGCACACAGTACATTTTGTAAAGTAGTTGGTATTAGAAAAGGTATCCAGCCATGGAAACCATACCAAAAATGAAACAATTTCTCAGTGTGATATGGTCCTCTAACACATCTAGGAGAGCAGTAATTTCAAATTAAGAACTAATTCAGATCACAGTAGCTTGTCCAATGTATATCAGCACAAAGACCAAACATAAATGATGATGATGATGGAATATTTCAGTGTAAAAATATTTTCATCACCATTTTGCATTAAATTTCTTGATGGTATTGGTTGGACAAGTCCTCATAGACTAACCCAATTGCAAGTCACAAATCAGATCTTGAGAACAGAGCAATGCTCCTATCATCATCATCATCATCATCATCATCTACATCATCACCACCATCTACTGTCTGTGTTTCATGCTGGCATATGTTGGACGGTTTGACAGGAGCTGACCAGGCAGAAGACTGCACCAGACTTTGTCTGTTCTGGCATGGTTTTTACAGCTGGATGCTCATTTTAATGCCAACCACCTTAGAGTGGGAGATAGTCATAGTGTATTCAGAGGAAATGCGAGGAAGATAAAAGACACTGTTTGGGAGAGGAGATGTAGTTTGGTTTGTTGGGGTAGGGTGTGTGAAATTTTATTGTTACATGTGAATGGGACACAATGCTTCTAGAACTCGGTTTTGCTGATCTGGGCAGAACCTCATATCACCAAACATCTTGGTCCATTGTCATTTCCTTTGTCAGCCCAACATCCTGAGATTGGCCCTCACCACTTCATCCCATGTCTTCCTAGGCCTTCCTTTTCCACAGGTACTATCCACTTTCAGTGACAAGCATTTCTTTATACAGCTGCCTTCATTTATATGCATCACATGCCCAAACCAACTTAGTCTCCTCTCTTGCATGCTGCATTTGATTCTTCTTATGCCCATCTTTTCTCTCAACACATTTGCGCTTTGTTATTCATGCACACTAATGCTGCATAATGAAAAATATTAAAGAATATTCAAACATTCTGAATAATAAAAAAAACAACGGCTCTACACTTCACATCTGTGATATTAGATTATCAAAACAAACTGTAGAACAAGTGCTTGCATCATCTAGGTAGTATTTTTTATATATTCAGTGTTATTCTTTATGACATACTTTTCAAACACCACTAGCAATGTCACTAGCTAATTAAGTGGCACTCCACCGGTTATGACAATGAGGGTTCCAGTTGATCCAATCAATGGAACAGCCTGCTTGTGAACTTAATGTGCAAGTGGCTGAACACTCTGCAAACATATGTACATTTAATGTATTGGGTTGGCAACTAATTTCCTGCTGTTTTTTTTTAATTTAAATTTTTTAAAAGGTTTAATAAAAAATAACAACTAATTAATCAATAATGTATTCACCCTTGTTGTTTAGAACTTCTTCCCAACGTTCAACAAGATTTTCAATACCTCGTTGGTAGAAATCACCTGATTTCGACTCGAAAAAATAATCCAGCCAAGCTCTCAATTCTGCATCAGTATTGAACGAAACTCTGCGTATAGCATATGAAAGCGATTGAAAGAGGTGGAAATCCGTTGGTGCCAAATCAGGAGAGTATGGCGGGTGTGGCAGCACTTCTCAGCCATGCGTTTGAATGGCTTCCTTGGTCATATTGGCGATATGAGGGCGGGCGTTGTTGTGCAGCAGAACTCCATGCTGCCAATTAGGTCTTTTCTCTTGAATAGCTGTGTTGAGTCACTCCATCTGTTGAACATAGAGTTCCGTGTTGACTGTTTGGTTCTGTTCAAGCAATTCATAATGGATAATCCCTTCCCAGTCCCACCATACATATATCGTTTTACGCAGATGAAGATCTTGTTTCACACGCGGTGTCACTTGTTTACCGGGGTTAAGCCATTCCTTACACTGCTTCATATTGATGTACAGGTACCATTTATTGTCGCCAGTAACAATTCGGTAAAGAAATTCTTGCTTGTGTCCATGAGTTGTGCGGTGATGAGCAAGCAAACCAACAGAGATTGTGGCTTGTTGATTTTTGTTGTTGTTACTTAAAGCATGCGGAACCCATGCTCCATACTTCTGAGCCTCACCCATCGAGTGAAGATGCTTCTCTATAACAGGTGTGGGAGCATTCCATTTTCTCTGCCAGTTCCCTTGTTGTTTGATGAGAATTTTCATGCAAAAGTTGGTTTAAGGTTTAATTGCTCTTCATTGATCTCAACTGGACAGCCAGAACGAGGTGCGTGTTTGAGGTCAAAATTTTCATTTTTGAACTTGACATACCAATCACGAGTGGTTCTTTCAGCTATGGCACTCTCTCCATATGCAGCACAAATGTCACAAGCAGCTTTTGCGACCTTAGAACCTTGATTAAAAGCAAAAAAGAGGTGTCAAAAATGCTCATTTTTCTAAACTTGACATTCCATTTTAATGATCTGAAAATAAACAAAAATTAACTAAAATTAACTAGAAAAAAATAGATTCCAAAATGATTCAAAAATAGAATTCTCGAAAAAAATAGATTCCAAAATTTAAAAACGCAATAAATTCCAAATTTTTTTTAAATGGCAGGAACTTAGTTGCCAACCCAATAGTTCTCAGGATACTCAGCATGACACAGTATGTGATAAAGCTGGCCTTTTGAAATATAGGTACTACCCATTTTTGCCAGCTGAATGGACTGAAGCAACATGAAATAAATTGTTATGTTCAAGGATGCAACTCACCACCAGGTATCAAACTCGTAGCTTTATAATCATGAGCTGAATAACCTAACCACTTAGCCATGTGCCTTTGCAAGAAATGTTACTAGTTAGGAAAAAAATGTCTCAAGCCTAAAAGCTCAAAAGACCAGAGTTAATTACAATTTTTTATGGTGTTTAAGCAACTGAGAGTACATAATTTACTGAACAGGATGCCAATTGCTAGTCTGTTGCAGGGTTAATATTTGCAGTTGTCATTAGTACTCATTTCAGGTGAATGAACTAAAGCAACATCAATTGAAGTGTATTTGTTCAAGGACACAATGTGTACCCCAGTCCAAGAATCAAACTCACAACCTTAACAATCATGAGCCTAAGGCCCAAACCATTATGTCACATACCTTCACAATATCACTGCTCAATTAAAGCCAGAATTATTAGCACACCAGGCAAAATGCTAAGCAGCATTTGTACATCTTTACATTTTGAGTTCAAATCCTGCTGAGATTGACTTTGCTCTTCATCCTTTCAAGGCCGATAAAATAAGTACTATTTGAGCAATGGGGTCAATGTAATCAACTATTTCCCTCTGCTGAAACTGCTGACCTTGTGCCAAAATTTGAAACCAATATTACTAATCAATTATTCATATGACATTCTGGATCAGTTTACAATTTCTGAGTTACAAAACTCTGCAAACTTGAATTTGATTGTTAAAAAATTAGAATTTGGGCATTCTCTTTTTTCCATCTTTCTTTTGACTATATTTTGTAATTCAGGAATTACACTAACAACTGAAAATAGTATCTCTCTCTCTAAATGACAATAAGTAATTAGTATGTCCATATGTCATAAATTAGTTCTATTTTTATAAAATTTGCTATTGAGTAACTGAAATTAATTCTTGAATTCTATAAGTATTAGAAAATGGTTTTCATTTTTCTTTATAATTCCTAATATCAGCCATTACATAAAACAGTAATTTAAATGTCTTTTTTTATTTTCAAGGACAGAACAGTGTTGGTGACAATATAAGCAAGCAACATTTCAGCTGAAATGTGAGCGCCCTGATTAACCAACCAGCTAATTGAAACACATTTTTGATTGCAATTATTTCACTTCATTATAACATAAAGAAAGCCAATAAATGTCACATTTTCCATATTATGCCTCTTAAAATTTTAAGCAGCTTCATACATAATTTACATTCAAATGGAAATATACTTTTAATTAAACATCTTTTTATCAACAAAATTCTATTCTCTAACTTGTAACACCACACCATGCTTCATCAAAATCCTACAAGCTATGTCCCACTGATTAACGACATTTAATTAGATCAACATATCTTTATTTTCTAATTAATCATAGATCATGACTACTTGTTACCTCACAGCAATTAACTCCAAGACAAGCAGTTGGTAGCAAAAAAAATTGTCTCTTTATTGAACTATTCTTGGAGCATAATACAATGTCTGTTCTATCTATTTACTAATCTTGACTAACCACTTGCTTAGAGCTAGCAACTAATTGTGTTCTAAGAACCTAAAATAAACATCATTATTATTTTCATCGTCATCCTCACCATCATTCTCTGTCTCATTCACACAATGTTAGTTGCTACAAGAAATTTACTCCCTTTCTCAACACTTTGTCTCCTTTGGTGATATGGAGATGGTACCTTGCTGTATTTGTCATTAGTCAATGTCTCATCATCATCATCATCATTGTCGTTTAACATCCGCTTTCCATGCTAGCATGGGTTGGACGATTTGACTGAGGACTGGTGAACCAGATGGCTACACCAGGCTCCAATCTGATTTGGTAGAGTTTCTACAGCTGGATGCCCTTCCTAATGCCAACTACTCCGAGAGTGTAGTGGGTGCTTTTACGTGCCACCGGCACGAAGGCCAGTCAGGAGGTACTGGCAATGGCCACACTCAAAATGGTGTATTTTACGTGCCACCTGCACAGGAGCCAGTCCAGCAGTACTGGCAGCAAACTCGCTTGCAAAAGATACACATGTGTATAGGGTGAATTAATTTCCTTTCTTATATGTTTTCAACAGTATAATATTCATCCATTAGCAAGAGTAAGTTACAAAAACTGTTATGATCCTGTTTTTTAGGGCAGGGTATATCTTCTTACAACCCAACCAAAGGAAAACAGTGATATATGAAGCCCAATATACCCACCATGACTGGTCAACTGATAAGGGTACACCAGGCACATGCATCACAACCATATGTGTACGACATGGTGACCTCATATCAAGATAATCAGTGCATGACCTTGCAGGTGGGGGCCCAGTTAGAATTTTCTTCAGGTCGAATAGCCCATCTTGCTCAAAAGGTCCCTGAATAATGGTTGTCAAGGATCATATACAAAATAGCCATGTTCCCAGGGGTGAATCATTCAACTCCTAAAGAATTCCTCTCGACACATGGCTATGATGCTGCCCCACTACTCCTGCTTGTGATCAGAGCAGTACATATTGACAGCTTTTAAGGGATATACTCAACCAGTTATGGTTAAGCAAATGACAAGCAAATCTGTGGTATGGAGCACTAGAGTTGATGTAATCAACAAACCCTCTCTCATTAAAATTACTGGCTTTGCAACAAAATTTGAAAGTATTATTAGAAGTTGTAGTGAGGCAGAAAACTAACAGAAGCGTTAGAACATCAGACAAAATTCTTAGAGGTGCTTCTAATTCTTTATGTCCTGAGTTCAAATTCTGCTGAGATCTATTCTACCTTTCATCCTCTTATGCTTGATAACATAAGTACCAGCTGACCACTGGGGTCGATGTAATCAACTTATTCACTCCCCTCAAAATCACTAAATTTGAGTTAAAATGAGAAATTATTATTATTGTTATTATTGTTTTCATCATCATTATTGTCATCATCATTATCATTTGATATCTGTGTTTCATACAGGTATGACTTGGATGGTTTGACAAGATCTGATGTGTTCAAGGACTGCATTGTGCTCCAGCGTCTGTTTTGGAGCATGTTGCAGTCCTTGGACACATTAGATAATAGTAGCGAACTGCAGAATTACTGGAGCTCTAGATAAAATACCTTGTGGTATTTAGCCGTCCCTTTTATATTCTGAGTCTAATTCTCAGATCCCATGACTTCTTATCCATCAAACTCATAGAATGAGTCATAATCAGCTTGTCACTCAACTTTATTCAATGAATCATATATAATCACTCTGTCACTCAACTTCATCTAATATATCAAGTGAAATGAACCTAGAAGCATAAGTTTTCAGGTTCAATCTCACTGTTTAACACTTGGGCATCTTCTTCTCTAGCTTCAGGCTGACTAAAGTCATGTGAGGAAGAACTGAAAGGAAATCATTCTCTGTGTGTGTGTGTGTGTGTGCACACCAGGGTGTGTTTGTGTCCCTTTGTCCTGACATCACACAATATTTGTAAATGATCATCATCCTTCATCATCATCATCATCATCATCGTTTAACGTCCGCTTTCCATGCTAGCATGGGTTGGACGATTTGACTGAGGACTGGTGAAACCGGATGGCAACACCAGGCTCCAGTCTGATTTGGCAGAGTTTCTACAGCTGGATGCCCTTCCTAACGCCAACCACTCAGAGAGTGTAGTGGGTGCTTTTACGTGTCACCCGCACGAAAACGGCCACGCTCGAAATGGTGTCTTTTATGTGCCACCCGCACAAGCCAGTCCAGGGGCACTGGCAACGATCTCGCTCGAAAATCCTACAGGAGCCAGTCAGGCGGTACTGGCAACGGCCACGCTCAAAATGGTGCATCTCATGTGCCACCCGCACAAGAACCAGTCCAGGGGCACTGGCAACGATCTTACTTGGCTTGCCGGGTCTTCTCACGCACAGCCCATTTCCAAAGGTCTCGGTCCGTAGTCATCGCCTCGGTGAGGCCCAATGTACGAAGGTCCTGCCTCACCACCTCAGCCCAGGTCTTCCTGGGCCTACCTCTTCCACGGGTTCCCTCAACCGTTAGGGTGTGGCACTCCTTCACGCAGCTATCCTCCTCCATTCTCACCACATGTCCATACCAGCGCAATCGTCTCTCCTGCACGCCACAACTGATGCTTCTAATGTTCAGCCTTTCTCTCAAGATACTTACACTCTGACGGGTATTCACATTGACATTACACATCCAACGGAGCATACTGGCTTCATTCCTTGCGAGCTTACGTATGTCCTCAGCAGTTACAGCCCATGTTTCACTGCCATGTAGCATGGTTGTTCGTACGCATGCGTCATACAGTCTGCCTTTTACTCTGAGTGAGAGTCCCTTTGTCGCCAGCAGGGGTAAGAGCTCTCTAAACTTTGCCCAGGCTATTCTTATTCTAGCAGCTACACTTTCAGCGCACCCACCCCCACTACTAACTTGGTCGCCCAGATAGCGGAAGCTATCGACTACCTCTAGTTTTTCACCCTGGAATCAGATAGAAGTTGTTTCCTGTTTGTTTGCAGTCTTTATTGCACCTGAACATCTGCCACAAACAAAAACTAACTTGCTAGTTAACCTGCCTTTGATGTTGCTGCACCTCTTATGTGTCCATAGCTTGCACCGGGTACATCTTATAGAGTTACTACCTACTCCTTTTCTACATACTGAGCAGGGCCATCTACCTGAAGGGGTTTGTGTTTTATCTACCTTCCTACTTATTAGGATTTTGGTTTTAGCTAGGTTGACTCTAAGGCCCTTCAATTCTAGACCTTGCTTCCACACCTGAAACTTCTCCTCTAGTTCTGATAGTGACTCCGCAATTAGGGCAAGGTCATCAGCATAGAGGAGCTCCCAGGGGCAACCTGTCTTGAACTCCTCCGTGATTGCCTGGAGGACTATGGTAAATAATAGGGGGCTGAGGACGGAACCTTGGTGGACCCCTACCTCTACCCGGAATTCATTGCTGTACTCATTTCCAACCCTCACCTTACTGGCAGCATCTCTGTACATGGCTCGCACAGCTCTCACTAACCATTCTTCTATCCCAAGTTTCCTCATTGACCACCAGATAAGGGATCGGGGGACCCTGTCAAAGGCTTTCTCCATGTCAACGAAAGCCAGGTACAGAGGTTTATCCTTAGCTAGGTATTTCTCCTGCAACTGTCTCACTAGAAATAAGGCATCAGTAGTGCTTTTACCTGGCACGAACCCAAACTGCATCTCATCTAAATTGATTCGCTCCCTAATTAGTTGGGCTATGACCCTCTCTGTAACTTTCATAACCTGATCTAACAGCTTGATGCCTCTGTAATTATTTGTACAAGCAATATTTTTTCTACTCTAGGCACAAGGCCTGAAATTTTGGTGGAGGTGGGGCCAGTCGATTAGATCAACCCCAGTATGCAACTGGTACTTAATTTATTGACCCCCAAAAGGATGAAAGACAAAATCTACCTCAGCAGAATTTGAACTCAAAATGTAAAAACAGATGAAATGTCGCTAAGCATTTTGCCCAGCATGCTAACATTTCTGCCAGCTTCCCGTCATCTTGTACAAGCAATATTGTTTGTTTCTAATCTTCCATGGAAACATATTTAGTCATGGGGAAATATTTTGCTTGCAAACAGGTCAGGGCTAACAACAGGAAGGACTTCCAGCAGAAGAAAATCTACCTCAACAAATTCCATCTAACCCAATGGTTCTCAACCATTTTTTGCCAGTGGACCTCTTTGGTTCCTATTTTATTTGTGTTGACCCTATAACCATTCAATCTTTATAATTAGATATTATTAGAAATTGTATAAACAAAATTGTTAAAATATTTTGTGCATTGTAGAAGTATAACCAATTTTTTGCACATATTTTAACATCAAAATCTTATATAGATCCCCAAGGGCCATATGAACCCTGGTTGAGAACCACTGACCTAACCCATGTAAGAATGGAAATTTAGACATTAAAATGATGACAATGACAGCAACACTGGTAACAGCAGTGGTGGTGGCCATGACAATGATTCAGTCAATCACTCACCTTAATTCAGTGTATCATACATACACAGCCTCTCATTCGACTTTGTCCAATGAATCATACTGTCACCCAAATTTATCCAATTGATTATAATCAGCTCCTACACATTTAGCTATTGTTTGTCTTATATATTGACTATTTGTATTTCGCAGTCATACAGCTTCCCACAACTTGCACAGTCATCACACTATACATGATAATAATTCACTTCATTAGCATATTAAAAAAATGCCTTGTGGTATTTGTTCCAGCTTTTTATGTTCTGCATTCGTATCCTGTCATACACAACTCTACCTTTTATCCTTCCAGGGATCAATAAAATAAAATACCTTTCAAGAGTTAGGGTTAATTAATTGCTCCTTGTCTTTGACAGGTAATTTACTTAATTGATTAACTCTTCCCCTCACATTTAGGACTTGAGGCTATGCTAAAAGCAGTTGTCATTATTATTATTATTATTATTATTATTATTATTATTATTATTATTATTATTATTATTATTATTATTATTATTATCGTTATTAAGTTAGTAAGCTGGCAGAATCGTTAGCATGCTGGGTAAAATGCTTAGTGGTATTTCACCCATCTTTATGTTCTGAGTTGAAACTCTGCTGAGGTTCGCTTTGCCTTTCAACCTTTCAGGGTGGATAAAATAAGTACCAGTTGAGTATTGAAAATAAGTACCAGTTGAGTTGATGTAAGCAACTATCCCCCTCCCCCAAATTTCAGGCCTTGTGCCTATAGTAGAAAGGATTATTATTATTATTATTATTATGTTGTTTTTTTTTCTTCTTTCTTCAAATTTTCTTCCATTTCTTGCCGTGTGTTTTCCGTACACCTAGGGCAGAGAAGCTCACTGTATGCATTCCCAGTTTACACATGCAAATTTACAGGTAAAATATGTATTTAAAATAAATAAATAAATAAATAAATTCATGAATGGATGTTGTTTTCACAGTGATAATGTTCTTCTCAGTACATGAGTCATTTCAGTTAACACAATTTTTTTGCACTTCCTGTAGGGATGGTTGGTAGGCCTGGTTTCATTTTCAAATAGGCTTCAGTACCTTTTTTATCATTCCTAGAGATTCTACAATCACTGGTATGGTAGTCGCCTTGAGATGCCACATTTTTTCAATTTCTATTAGCAAGTCTTTATATTTACTGATCTTGTCAAATTCTTTCGCTGCTATATTGTGATCACAAGGAATACTCATGTCAATTAATAAACACATCTTTTTTGTCTGATCTTTTATAATAATATCCAGTTTATTAGCTTTTATAGTTTTGTCGGTATGTCAACACATTTTCTCCCTCAGTCACAGCTTCAAGATGGTGTTTATACCATTTGTCAGTGGTTTTGATTTTATAATGCCGACATATTGTCCAGTATAAATACTGGCTGACTCTGTCATGTCTTGCTTTATGTTCTACAGGTGCTAAGACTCTACAACCTGAGATTAGGTGGTCTATAGTTTCAATCTCATTATTATTATTATTGAGTGAGAGAGCAGTGCATGCCATCAAAGTGACACTGGGGTAAAATATACGAAGTCCATTATACCCATCATGACTATCAGTCTGATAAGGGTGCACAAGGCACATATATCACAACCATATGTGCACGACATGGTGATCTCATATCAAGATAAACAGTGCATGACCTCGCAAGTGAGGCCTAGTTAGAATTTTCTTCAGGTCGAGTAGCTCATCCTGCTCAAAAGGTCCCTGAATAAGGTTTGTTTAAGGATGTTGAGCAAAACACCCATGTTTCCAAAGGTGAATTATTCAAACCCCAAAGAATTCCTCTCAACACATGGCTATGATGCTCCCCCACTACTTCTGTTCATGATCAGAGATGCACATATCGTCAGCCACCAAGGGACATGCTCAACTGGCTAAGGTCAAACAACTGACAAGCAAATCTGTGGTATTAAACAATGACTAGTGACCGAGACTTTTGGAAATGTGCTGTGCTTGAGAAGACCCAGCAAACCAAGTGAGACCTAACCCATGGCCTATGCCAGTGGTGTAACCAGCCCACTTAGGCGTACCTTTCTTTCATTGGACACTAAACTCTGCTTGCGAAGACCTGTTGAGGCAAGTGAAATCGAAATCAAATTCAATGACAACACAGCATGACTGGGATCCATGCTCGTTGCCAGGGCCACTGACTGGCTCCCGTGCCAGTGGCATGTAAAAAGCACCGTTCGAGCATGATCATTACCAGCATCACCTTACTGGCGCTTGTGCCGGTGGCACGTGAAAAACAGCATTTGAGCGAGGGCGTTGCCAGTGCCGCTGGACTGGCTCCTGTGCAGGTGACATGTAAAAACACCATTTGAGCTTGGCCGTTGCCAGTACCGCCTGACTGGCTCTCTTGCCAGTGGCACGTAAAAACACCCACTACACTCTTGGAGTGGTTGGCATTAGGAAGGGCATCCAGCTGTAGAAACTCTGCCAGATCAGACTGGGGCCTGTTGCAGCCATCTGGCTCACCAGTCCCCAGTCAAACTGTCCAACCCATGCCAGTATGGAAAGCAGATGTTAAACGATGATGATGATAATGATGCCGATGTTTCTGAGGAGCACCTCTAGCTAAGTGGGGCACATCTGCAATTTCCATGTACAAGATTTGCTCATACCTTTTCAATTCCCTAATTTTACAATTGCCAATCCATCGGAGCTGTGCTTTGATTAGCCCAAGTTAAAAACCAATATCCACTGAACAAGGAAGCTGCTGTTACTAACACTATGACTATGAAATGTTACAACTGGTACATAGAGAGGCCATATGAAAACTTTGGATCTAGTTCAAAACGGGGGCGCCAGTATTTTCTTAACGAAACACTTTGAAACTTGGGACACTGGTAGAATGTGTCATATAAAACATCATTTTCTCTTAGTCTTCTTAAGAAAAATTATTATATTGCAACTTATTTCATGTTAAAGTTGTCGTATTTCTGACGTCCATTCAGCCGGATACAGTAAGTGCTGACTACATAAACAAACGATTCTCAAATGATTCTGGCGGTGATAAAATTATTATTTCCTTGTCAAAAAATGGCTGAAGCATATTGGCAGTAGCTAATAAACCTTTCTATTATAGGCACAAGGCCTGGTTTTTGAGGGAAGGGTTAGGGTTAGGGCAAATGTTGTACACATACAGTTCAGGCAGATGTTAACGAAATTATATTAAAAATAAAACGAAGGAAAACGAACACACATATGTTGCCTCTCTGCAAAATGTCAGAAGTAATGGAGATTAAATACGCTTTACACCGCTTAAACTGCCAAAGGAGTAACTGTAAACGGCTGAATACTTGTCAGTGATTGGTTGAAATTATCGAAATAAGACAATTTTTTACATGAAATAACTTCGAATACAAAAATTTTTTTTTTATGTTCTATAACACAAAATAGATAAGTATACGAAGTTTGAAAGTCTTTCGGTACCAAAAACACTATATAAAACATAAATGAAAACTGGTGCCCCCGTTTTGAACTAGATCCAAAACTTTAGTTGATAGAATAAGGACCAGAATAAATAGGATTCTATCCATCAACTGTTTCCACCTTCCCTTTTACTTTAGAAAGCAAGCCATAGAGAATACAAACTTTTACACTATATTTACAACCTTTGTCTAGAACTCGGTATATGAGTCTAGGTCTTTATTATTTGCTATATTATGTTATAAATAATGAATAAAATTGCCAGTATAAGTCATAAAAAGAATCCTCTATTGGAATGGTATCACTAATTGATTGAAACAGCAGCAGACTAAATGTAGGATTCTTTCACTAATTAGCTTCAAGTTAAAATGGATTAGAGGATTTGAGATATGTCAAGTAGCTTCTATTGGAATCAAGGATTGCAAAAAAAAAAATGAAATTTGAACTGGTTTAATTTGCTTTTTTTTTGTTTGTTTGTTTTTTATGGTGGTGGAGAACTTAGTTGGGATGATACAATAGAAGTATGCATGCCAAAAAATATAAATTGGAACACATGCTAAAGACTTTTGACCGAAAGCCATTTAAATCACATGTTGAGTGATCATTTATGAAAGAATAATGAAGACTTTGAACCAAATGAGCAAACAAAATGCATGAAGTAGAAACAGAGGTGTTAATGATGTGGGGTAGGGGGTAAATAGTTGTGATACAGAGAAGTTAACAGTACTGAAGGCAGCAGTAGTAGTATACTGGTACTACTGCTGCTGATAATGATATAATGATAGTGGGGAGGGCAGTAGTAATGGTGGTGGTCGTGGTTGTCATCGTGGTGGTCCTGGTGGTAGTGTTAATGGAAGCGGCAGCAGCAGTGGCGATGATAGTGGTGGTGATGATGATTGTGATGATGGTGGTGATTATGGTAGTGATGGTGGTGACAGTTGCTGGGAGTGGTACAGTTTGTCAGTGGTTGCTGACAACAGCAGCAAGGCAATGGCGGTGGCTTGCTTCTCTGCAAAAATGCTTGCCACTCAGTAACAGAAAGCTACTATTATTTTGCTAGCCATACTATACTACTACCAACTGTGAAACAAAACAACAACAGCTATTTAGTATCAGTTACTTCTTCAAACTGCAACTACATCCTTCAAACTAATAAACTATTAGAGACTAATTATAGTTACTGGTATTGGATGGGAAAATGAAATAATTGAATGAATAGACTTGTATAACCTCCTGACAGCTATAAAAATACATCCAGTTATATAAGTGTGCATGTACATAATTATTATAAATATATAAGATATGCAGACACACAAACATATGCACAACTACTTACACAATATGCATGTGTATG